>NW_016908252.1:441700-586867 GCF_001483705.2 Eufriesea mexicana | reverse complement strand
CGATGTTTGGGACATTCACTGAAGTGCGGCGGATTTCTGCACAATTGTGCGCTCTAGTACATTCTTCTTGTCTCTGTGGAGGGCAACAATAGTGGTCTCGCGATGTTAGGTTGAGATAGGTTAACTTCGGAAATGTTACGTTTGACTAGGTTAGGAAAGGCTACTGCGACTTTCGTGCTATGCACTGCTATTCCGTGGATCTCTACTCTCTAATGCGCTCTAATGTGCCCTGCTTGTCTCTGTGTAGGCCAGCATTATTGGTCTCGTCACGTTGCGTGCAGCTACATTACGAGTGGATAGGTTGGGTTAGGTCAAGTTAGGAGATGATATGCTTGACATTTCTGCTGTACACAGTAATGGGGCAGATTTCTGCGCTCAGCCGTGCTCTAGTGTATTGTGTTTGACACTGGTGTGGCCAGCAATACTGGTCCCGGCATGTTAGGATGAGCTATGCTAGGTTTGGTTATGTTACGTTTCGTGGTGTTAGGATACGATAGTTCAGTCTTTTGTGCTATACACTGCTATGGGGTGATTTCTGCGCTCTGCTGTGTTCTAATTTTTTCTGCTTTGCTCTGGGGAGGCAAGCAATAGTGTTCTCATGGCGATATGTTGGGTTAAGCTGCGTTTGCTTATGACACGTTTGGTTATGCTAGGACATAGTAGCTTAGACTCTTGTGACATAAACTGCTGTTCGGTGGATTTCTGCCTTCTACTGTTCTCTGATATGTTCTGCTTGGCTCTGCGGTTGCCAGTGGTAGCGGTCCCGGCGCGCCAGCTTGAGTTACGTTATGTTTGGTTAGGTTAGATTACGATATGTTTAGTCAGAATAGCTCTGACTTTCGTGCTGTACACTGCCTTTCGGCGGATTTCTGCGCTCGACTGTGCTCTACTATATTCTGCTTAGCACAGTGGAGGCCATTAATCGTGGCCGCGGTGCTTTTGTTGAGCTACGCTAGGTTTGGTTATGTCAGTCTATGCTTGGAATTCTTCGACCTTTGTGCTACACATTAGTACACGCGGATTTCTGCGCTCTGCTGACTTCTAATGTTTTCTGCTTGACTCCGGAGAGGCCAGAAGGCAGGTTAGGTTAGAATATCTTCGACTTTTGTGCTATTCACAGCAATGCGGTGGATTTTTGCGCTCTGCTGTGCACTAGTACATTCTGTTTGTCCGTGTGGGGGCAGCAATAGCGGCCTCGGCACGTCAGGTTGAGCTCTACTACGTCCGCTTTTGTTACGCTGGGCGAGGTCAGGAAAGGATAGTACTGACTTTTGCGATATACACTGCTCTCCGCGGATTTCTGCGACCTACGGATTTCTGATATTTTCTGCTTGTCTCTGGGGAGGACAGCAATGTCTGTCGCGGCATGTTAGGTTGGGTTAGGTTACTTTCGGTTGGGTTAAGTTAGGTCAGGTTTGATAAGCATAACTTCTTCTGTTGTGGCATTCACAGCAGTGGGGCGTATTTCTGCGCTCCAGTGCGCTGTTGGACATTCTGCTTGTCTCTGTGGAGGCCAGCAATTGTGGTCTCGTCATGTTAGGTTGTGATAGGTAACGTTTGGGTATGTAGCGTTTGGCTAGGTTTGGAGAGGCTACTTTGACTTTTGTGCTTTACACTGCTACTCGGTGAATTTCTCGACTCTAATGCGCTCTAATATGCTTTACTTGGCTCCACGGAGGCCATCAATGGAGCTCGCGGCTCATTACGTCGATTTAGACTACGTTTGGTTAGGTTAGGCTGCGTCATGTTTGTTGAGGATATCTTTGACTCTTGTGCTATGCACTGCAATGCTGTGGATTCCTGCGCTCTGCTGTGTTCTAGTATATTCTGCTTGGCTCTGGGGATGCCAGCAACAGTGTTCGCGGCACGTTATTTTGAGTTATGCTACGTACGGTTTGGTTCGGTTCGGCCAGGTTAAGTTAGGATACCCACGGCTCTTGTGCTATACACTGCTATGAGGTGGATGCCTGCGCTCTACATTACTCTACTACACTCAGCCCGGCTCAAGAGCTTCTACAATAGCGGTTGCGGCACGTTGGGTCGAGATGGGTTACGTCTGGTTAGGTCCTGTTATGCTAAGTTTGGATAGGATAGCTTCCACTTTCGTGCTATATACTGTTATCCGGCGGGTTCCTGTGATCTACTGTGCTCTACTATATTATGCTTGGCTATGGGGAGGCGAGGAGCAGTGGGCGCGGCACGTTGCGTTATGTTATGCTGCGTTTGGTTAGGTTAACTTGGGTCAGGTTATGCTAGGGTATCCACGTCTCCTATGCCATTCACTACAATTCGGTGGATTTCCGGGCACTAATGCTCCCTAGTAAATGCGACTTGCCTCTGTGGAGGCCAGCAATGGAGGCCTCGTCATGTTAGGTCGTGTTAGGTTGCGTTTGGTTATTTTACGTTTGGCTAGGTTAAGTATGGCATCTCCGTCTTATTGTGCTTTTCGGTGCTATTCGGAGGATTTCTGCGCTCTAATGTGCTCTTATATGCTCTAATTGGTCCTGCAGGTGCCAGCAATATTATTCCCGTCAGGTTATGTTGAGTTACACTAACTTTGGGTAGGTGAGGTTAGGACATGTTAGGTCATGGTATGTCTGACTTATGTGCTGTTTCCTGCATTGCGCTGGATTTCTGCGCTCTGTTGCCCTCTAGTGCATCCTGCTTGGCCCTGGGTAGACCAGCAATAGTAGTCCCGGCACGTTAGGTTTTGTTAGGTTACGTTTGGTTGGGTTTGATTATGCTAAGCTCGGTCAGGTTAACTTAGCCTTTCGTCGCATACACTGCTATTCGTTGGACAACTGCGCTCTAATGCGCACTACCATGCTCTGCTTGGCTCTACGGTGGCCATCAATAACGGTCGCTGCACGTTATGCTGAGCTAGACTACGCTCGGTTAGGTTTGGGTAGGACATGTTGGGTCAGGATACCATTGACTTTCGTGCTTTACACTGCAGTGCGGCGGATTCAGCACTCTACTGTTCTCTACTATATTCTGGTTGTCTCTGCGGCGGGCAGCAATAGTGGTCTAGGCAGGTTAGGTTTAGTTAGTCCACGTTTTGTTAGGTTAGGTATGGTCAGGCTATGTTAAGACGTATTCGACTTTTCGGCTACACGCTGCTACATGGTGGATCTCTACGATCTACTACGCTCTAGTATATTCTGCTTGGCTCAGTGGTTACCAGCAAAAGTGGTCTTGGCACTATAGTTTATGTTAGGATACGTCTGATTACATTACGCTTGTATAAGTTAGGAGAATGTAGCATGGACTTTTGTGCTGTATACCGCTACTCCGTGAACTACTGCGATATGCTGTGCTCTAATATGCTCCGCTCTGCTCTGGGGAGACCAGAAACAGTGGCCGCGTCACGTTATGTAGAGTTAGGGTACGCTTGGTTATGTTATGTTCGTTTTGGTTAGGAGAGAGTATCTTTGACTTTTGAGCTTTATACACAAATGCGGCGGATTTCTGGGCTCTACAGTGCTCTAGAAAGTTCTGCCTTGATCTGGGGAGGTCAATAATATTGGTCTCGCAGAGTTTGGTTGAGATTGTGTGCGTTTTGCTAGGTTACGTTAGCTACAGTTAGGTTTGGGTAGCTTCGACTATTCTGCTATACACTGCGATTCTACGCGTTTCTACTCTAAACTCACCTCTAATATGTTCTGCTTCGCTCTGTGGAGGCCAGCAATTGTGTTCGCGGCGCTTTAGGTTGAGATAGGCCACGTTTGGCCATGTTACGTTTGGTTAGGCTTGGAGAGGATAGCCTTGAGTTTTGTGCTATACAATGCTGTGCGGTGTATTTCGGCTCCCTACCCTGGTCCAACTTTTTCAGCTTGGCTCCGGGAATGCTAGCAATAGTGGTGTCGGCCGTTACGCTGTGTTAGGCTACGTTTGGTTATGTTGGGTTAGATCAGGTTCTGTAAAGTATCTTTGACTTCTGTGCTTTACACAGCAATGCGGCTGTTTTTTTCACTCTCCTGTGCTCTAGTATATTCTGCTTGGCTCTGGCGAGGTCAGCAATAGTTGTCTAGGCACGTAGGTTGGGATAGGTTACGTTTGTGTCGGTTACGTGTGCTTGGGTTAGGTTTGGATAGCTTTGACTTTCTTGGCATGGACAGTAATTCGGTGGATTTCTGCGCTCTGCCATGCACTACTATACTCTGCTCGACTCGTGGGAAACCAGCAATAGTGGTCGCTGCAGAATGGGTTGTGTTTGCATACGTTTGAGTATGTTACGTTTGGCTACGTTAGGAGAGGGTAGATCGAACTTTTGTGCCACGCAATGCTATTCGGTGTACTTCGGCATTCTGCTGTGATCTGATAAGTTCAGCTTGCCTCTGAGAAAGATGGCAATAGTGGCCTTGGCGCGTTATACTGAGTTATACAACGTCTGTTTGGGTTAGGATAGGTCAGGTTAGGTTAGGATATCCTTGACTTTTGTGCTATATACCGCTATCCAGGGAACTACTGTTCTACACTGTGCCCTAATATGTTCTGCTTGTCACCGGGGACACCAAAAGTAGTGGTTTCAGATCGGTAAGCATTGTTAGACCACGTTTGGTTAGGTTAGGTTAGGTCGCGTTATGTTGCGATATATCTGACGTTTGTGCTACACGCTGCTATTTGGTAGCTCTCTGCGATCTACTGTTCCCTGGTATATCCTGCCTGGCTCAAGTGCTTCCAGCAATAGTGGTCACGGCATGTTATGTTAAGTCAGGCTACGGTCCATTACACTAACTATGGAAAGGTTAGGATAGGATGGCTTTGTCGTTTGCGCTATACACATATATTCGGCGGATTTCTGCGCTCTACATTGCTCTAATCTGCTCCGCTCGGCCCTTCGGGCAAAGCAACAGTGGTCGAGGCACGAAAGTTTGGGTTATATTACGTTTGGTCAGCTTAGGTTATGCTAGGGTAGGGGAGGATAGCTTTGACTTTTACGCTGTACACGGCTATTCGTTGGATTTCTGCTCTCTACTCTCCTCTAATATGCACCGCTTGGCTCCGGTGGGGCCAGCAATAGTGGTTGCGTCACGTTGGGATGGGTTATGTTACGTTCGGTTTCGTTACGATTGGTGTGGTTAGGAGGGGCTAGCTTTGTCTTTTGAGCTACACACGTCTACTCGATGGATTTCTGCGCTCTACATTGCTCCACTCTACTCTGCTCGACACTGGGTTGGTCAGCAATTCTGGCCGTGGGACGAAAATTTGTGTCAGGTTACGTTAGGTTTGGGTAGGGCAGGATAGCTTTGACTTTCGTGGTGTACACTGCTATTCGCTGGATTCCTGCGCTGTACCGTGGTCCGGTATGTTCCGCTTGGCACTGGAGTGGCCAGCAACAGTGGTCGTGACACGATAGTTTGCGTTAAGTTTGGTGAGGTTGGGATGCGTTGTGCTAGGTTAGGATAGCTCTGACATTTGTACCACGTACAGCTATTCCATGGCCACCTGCGCTCCACTGTGTGCTATCACAATCTGCTGGTGTCTGGGGCTCCAGGGATAGAAGTTGGGGCAGCTTCGGTTGAGTTGTGCTGCGTTCGGTCAGGGGAGGGTTTGCTATGTTTAGACGGGATAGCGGTGACTTCTGTGTCATAGACTGCTATTTGGTGGCTTTCGGCCCTCTGCTGTGCTCTACTATATTCTGCTTGGCCCTGGGGTTCCAACAATAGAGGCCGCGTCTCGCTATGTGGAGAGAGGCTTCGTTTGGTTTGGTTACATTGGTCTGGGCTTGGTTTGGATGTCTTTGGCATTTCTGCTGGACACCGCAATTCTATGGATTTCTACGCTCTACTCTCCTCTAATATGCTCTGCTTGGCCTTGACAGGTGTGGCAATAGAGGTCTCGGCACGTTTGGATGGGTCTGGTTACGCTTGGTTACGTTACGTTTGGTTAGGTTGGGATAGGGGAGCTCTGACTTTTGTGCTATGCACGGCTATACTGTGGGTTCATGCGCTCTGCTGTGCTCTAATATGCTCTGCTTGTCTCTTAGGAGGCCAGCAATGGTGGTCGCCGCACGTTAGGTTGAGTTAGGTTCCGCTTGGGTATGTTACGGTTGGATTGGTTAGGAGAGAGTAGCTCTGACCTTTGTGCCATACAGGGCCATTCGTCGGATTTCTGCACTCTAATGTGCTCTAATATATTCAGCTTGGCTCTAGGAAAGACAGCAATAGTGGTAACGGCATATTACGTTGAGTTATTCTACGTTTGGTTAAGTTGGCTTAGGTATGGTTAGGGTAGGATATCTTTGACATTGGCGCTTTACACTGCAATGCGGCGCATTTCTGCACGCTACTGTGCTCTGGTATATTCTGGATGGCTCTGTGGAGGTCTGTAGTTCTGGCCTAGGAACGTTGGGTTGTCTTAGGTTACGTTCGGTTATGCTAATCTTGGTTATGGCAGGCTGGTGTTACTCTGACTTTAGCGTTGCAAGGTGCAATGCCCTTGATTTCTGCTCGCTGCTGTGGCCTAATATAATACGGTTTGCTCTGGCGAGGCCAGAAATAGAGGCTCCTGCGCGTTACGCTTTGTTACGTTACGATAGGTTTGGTTCGGCTTGTTTGGGTTAGGACTAGATATTTTTGACTTCTCTTCTGTACACTGTAATGAGGTGCATTTCTGCGCTATAACGTGCACGAGTATGTTCTGCTTGGATCTGGGGACGCTAGTAGCAGTGGTCACGGCGCATTAGGTTGAGATAAGATACGTTTTTTATGCTACGTTTGCTTTGGTTAGGTCCTGATTATTTCGACTTTTCTGACATACACTGCGATTTTGTGGATTTCTCCGCTCTACTCTCCACCAACATGCGTTGCTTGACCCTATGGCGGCCAGCAATAGTCGTCTCGGCACATTAGGTTGAGTAAGGCACCGTTCGGTTAGGTTACGTTAGTTTGTGTTAGGTTTGCATTCCTTTGACTTCCGTGGTATACACTGCTGTTCGGATGATATCTGCGATCTGCGTTGCTTTATTAGCACCCGCTTGTCTCTGGGCAGGCCTGCAATAGTTGCCTTGGCACGTTTGGTTGATTTATGTTACGTTTGGATGGATAAAGTTTGGTTAAGATAGCTCAGGATGGCCCTGACTTCTCTGCTGTACACTGCCATCGGTCGGCTATCTGGGCTATGCTGCGCCTTGGTATATTCTGCTTGGCTTTGCGAAGGCAAGCAGTCTAGCTCTCGGCACGATGGTCTGAGTTACTTTGCGTTTGGTTATTCTACGTTCTGCTAGGTTGGAATAGGATAGATTAGACTTCTCCGCTATACACTGCTATTCGTTGGATTTCTGTGCTCTACATTGCTCTACTATACTCTGCTCGATTCTGCGGAGGCCAGCAATAGTGGTCGTGGCACGGTAGGTCTTGCTACGCTGCGTTTGGTGATGTTTCGACTGGATAGGTTAGGATAGGGTAGCTGCGACTTTTGTGCTATATGTCGCTAATTGCTGGCTTTCTGGGCTGCAATGTTGCAGCATGCTCTGCTTGTCTATGTGGAGGTCAGCAAGAGTGGCCTTGGCACGCCAGGTTATGTCAGTTTTCCTTCGATTATATTACATTTCGATATGTTAGGACAGGTTAGGTTTGACTTTTGTGCTATAGACTGCTATTCGGAGGATCTCTTCGCTCTGCATTGCTCTACTATACTCTTCTCGGCTCTTCGGAAGCCAGTAATAGTGGTTCCGGCATGCAAGGTTGTGTTAGGCTACGTATGGATATGTTACATTCGTTTGGGTTTGGTTCGTATGGCTTAGATCTTTGTGCTATACAATACCCTTCGTTGGACTTCTGCGCTCGACGCTGCTCTACTATACCCTGCACGACTCTCAGGAAGGCAGTAGTAGTGGTCGCGGCACGTTACGCTGAGTTAGAGTAGGTTTGGCTGGGTTAGTTTACGTTGCGTTAGGATAGTACAGCTCTGACTTTCGTGCTACATACTACTACTCCAAAGGCTTCTGCGCTCCACCGTGCGCTATCACAATCTGCTTGTGTCTGGGGACGCCAGGGATAGTGGTCACGGCACGTTATGTTAAGTCAGGCTACGGTCCATTACACTAACTATGGATAGGTTAGGATAGGATGGCTTTGTCGTTTGCGCTATACACATATATTCGGCGGATTTCTGCGCTCTACATTGCTCTAATCTGCTCCGCTCGGCCCTTCGGGCAAAGCAACAGTGGTCGAGGCACGAAAGTTTGGGTTATATTACGTTTGGTCAGCTTAGGTTATGCTAGGGTAGGGGAGGATAGCTTTGACTTTTACGCTGTACACGGCTATTCGTTGGATTTCTGCTCTCTACTCTCCTCTAATATGCACCGCTTGGCTCCGGTGGGGCCAGCAATAGTGGTTGCGTCACGTTGGGATGGGTTATGTTACGTTCGGTTTCGTTACGATTGGTGTGGTTAGGAGGGGCTAGCTTTGTCTTTTGAGCTACACACGTCTACTCGATGGATTTCTGCGCTCTACATTGCTCCACTCTACTCTGCTCGACACTGGGTTGGTCAGCAATTCTGGCCGTGGGACGAAAATTTGTGTCAGGTTACGTTAGGTTTGGGTAGGGCAGGATAGCTTTGACTTTCGTGGTGTACACTGCTATTCGCTGGATTCCTGCGCTGTACCGTGGTCCGGTATGTTCCGCTTGGCACTGGAGTGGCCAGCAACAGTGGTCGTGACACGATAGTTTGCGTTAAGTTTGGTGAGGTTGGGATGCGTTGTGCTAGGTTAGGATAGCTCTGACATTTGTACCACGTACAGCTATTCCATGGCCACCTGCGCTCCACTGTGTGCTATCACAATCTGCTGGTGTCTGGGGCTCCAGGGATAGAAGTTGGGGCAGCTTCGGTTGAGTTGTGCTGCGTTCGGTCAGGGGAGGGTTTGCTATGTTTAGACGGGATAGCGGTGACTTCTGTGTCATAGACTGCTATTTGGTGGCGTTCGGCCCTCTGCTGTGCTCTACTAAATTCTGCTTGGCCCTGGGGTTCCAACAATAGAGGCCACGTCTCGCTATGTGGAGAGAGGCTTCGTTTGGTTTGGTTACATTGGTCTGGGCTTGGTTTGGATGTCTTTGGCATTTCTGCTGGACACCGCAATTCTATGGATTTCTACGCTCTACTCTCCTCTAATATGCTCTGCTTGGCCTTGACAGGTGTGGCAATAGAGGTCTCGGCACGTTTGGATGGGTCTGGTTACGCTTGGTTACGTTACGTTTGGTTAGGTTGGGATAGGGGAGCTCTGACTTTTGTGCTATGCACGGCTATACTGTGGGTTCATGCGCTCTGCTGTGCTCTAATATGCTCTGCTTGTCTCTTAGGAGGCCAGCAATGGTGGTCGCCGCACGTTAGGTTGAGTTAGGTTCCGCTTGGGTATGTTACGGTTGGATTGGTTAGGAGAGAGTAGCTCTGACCTTTGTGCCATACAGGGCCATTCGTCGGATTTCTGCACTCTAATGTGCTCTAATATATTCAGCTTGGCTCTAGGAAAGACAGCAATAGTGGTAACGGCATATTACGTTGAGTTATTCTACGTTTGGTTAAGTTGGCTTAGGTATGGTTAGGGTAGGATATCTTTGACATTGGCGCTTTACACTGCAATGCGGCGCATTTCTGCACGCTACTGTGCTCTGGTATATTCTGGATGGCTCTGTGGAGGTCTGTAGTTCTGGCCTAGGAACGTTGGGTTGTCTTAGGTTACGTTCGGTTATGCTAATCTTGGTTATGGCAGGCTGGTGTTACTCTGACTTTAGCGTTGCAAGGTGCAATGCCCTTGATTTCTGCTCGCTGCTGTGGCCTAATATAATACGGTTTGCTCTGGCGAGGCCAGAAATAGAGGCTCCTGCGCGTTACGCTTTGTTACGTTACGATAGGTTTGGTTCGGCTTGTTTGGGTTAGGACTAGATATTTTTGACTTCTCTTCTGTACACTGTAATGAGGTGCATTTCTGCGCTATAACGTGCACGAGTATGTTCTGCTTGGATCTGGGGACGCTAGTAGCAGTGGTCACGGCGCATTAGGTTGAGATAAGATACGTTTTTTATGCTACGTTTGCTTTGGTTAGGTCCTGATTATTTCGACTTTTCTGACATACACTGCGATTTTGTGGATTTCTCCGCTCTACTCTCCACCAACATGCGTTGCTTGACCCTATGGCGGCCAGCAATAGTCGTCTCGGCACATTAGGTTGAGTAAGGCACCGTTCGGTTAGGTTACGTTAGTTTGTGTTAGGTTTGCATTCCTTTGACTTCCGTGGTATACACTGCTGTTCGGATGATATCTGCGATCTGCGTTGCTTTATTAGCACCCGCTTGTCTCTGGGCAGGCCTGCAATAGTTGCCTTGGCACGTTTGGTTGATTTATGTTACGTTTGGATGGATAAAGTTTGGTTAAGATAGCTCAGGATGGCCCTGACTTCTCTGCTGTACACTGCCATCGGTCGGCTATCTGGGCTATGCTGCGCCTTGGTATATTCTGCTTGGCTTTGCGAAGGCAAGCAGTCTAGCTCTCGGCACGATGGTCTGAGTTACTTTGCGTTTGGTTATTCTACGTTCTGCTAGGTTGGAATAGGATAGATTAGACTTCTCCGCTATACACTGCTATTCGTTGGATTTCTGTGCTCTACATTGCTCTACTATACTCTGCTCGATTCTGCGGAGGCCAGCAATAGTGGTCGTGGCACGGTAGGTCTTGCTACGCTGCGTTTGGTGATGTTTCGACTGGATAGGTTAGGATAGGGTAGCTGCGACTTTTGTGCTATATGTCGCTAATTGCTGGCTTTCTGGGCTGCAATGTTGCAGCATGCTCTGCTTGTCTATGTGGAGGTCAGCAAGAGTGGCCTTGGCACGCCAGGTTATGTCAGTTTTCCTTCGATTATATTACATTTCGATATGTTAGGACAGGTTAGGTTTGACTTTTGTGCTATAGACTGCTATTCGGAGGATCTCTTCGCTCTGCATTGCTCTACTATACTCTTCTCGGCTCTTCGGAAGCCAGTAATAGTGGTTCCGGCATGCAAGGTTGTGTTAGGCTACGTATGGATATGTTACATTCGTTTGGGTTTGGTTCGTATGGCTTAGATCTTTGTGCTATACAATACCCTTCGTTGGACTTCTGCGCTCGACGCTGCTCTACTATACCCTGCACGACTCTCAGGAAGGCAGTAGTAGTGGTCGCGGCACGTTACGCTGAGTTAGAGTAGGTTTGGCTGGGTTAGTTTACGTTGCGTTAGGATAGTACAGCTCTGACTTTCGTGCTACATACTACTACTCCAAAGGCTTCTGCGCTCCACCGTGCGCTATCACAATCTGCTTGTGTCTGGGGACGCCAGGGATAGTGGTAGCGGCAAGTTAGGGTGTGTTGTGTTATGTTCGTTTAGTATAGGCTTTGCTATGTTTGGATGGTGTAGCTGTGACTTCTGCGCCATAGACAGCTATTTTGTGACTTTCTGCGCTCTACTGTGCCCTAATATGCTCTAATTGGCTCTGGGGAGGCCAGCAATTGCGGCCTAGGCACGCTAGGTTGAGTTAGGTTACGCTTGGCTTGGTTAAGATAGGATAGGCTTTGTTAGGGTGGCCGCGGCACGCAAGTTTCAGATATGTCACGTTTGGTTAGCTTAGGTTAGCTTAGGTTAGGTTAGGGTACACTCGACCTACCGTATCCTCGAACAAGACGGGTGGTTCGGGGATCGGGACGGCTCCGTGGCGATCATCGCCAGGGGACTGTTGCGGACACCCGCACCAACCCTGCTTCACGGCTGTGAGGGATTCGTGGCGGTCTCCTTGAAGGAAGTAGTCCTGGTGGGGTGCTACGTCTCCCCAAACCGCGGCCCCTCGTCTTGCCAGAGTTACCTGGACGAGCTCGGAAGTTTCCATAGAAGACACATGGCTCGACCGGTTCTGGTCCTGATGGACCTCAACGCACACTCCGTGGCGTGGGGTTCCCCGCGAACAGACGCTCGTGCCGAGGCCCTGCAAGACTGGGCCGCGGGGTTCGATCTCCGGTTGCTCAACCGGGGTTCCGAAAGCACGTGCGTCCGTTGGAACGGCACGTCCATCGTGGACTTGTCGCTCGCATTGCCGGCAGCTTTGTGGCGGGTCACCGGCTGGAGGGTGACGGCGGAGGTGGGAACTCTTAGCAACCATCTCCACATCACCATGATGTTTGCCGTCACTCCTCGCATCGGTCTGGAATCACTCAGCGGGAAGCACGCCACCGCTTCGCCGCGGCCGTCCAGGACGTCGCCTGGGCGGATGGGGCCGTCGGGCGCGAAAACGACGAAGCGCGGTTAGGGTCGGAGCGGCTAAGGGCGGTGATGACGCGCGCGTGCCACGTCGCCATGCCGCCGGTGAAGGAGCCACCTTCGCGTGGTGCAGTGCACTGGTGGTCGGCCGAAATCGCGCAGCTCCGGGAGCTCCGCGTGCTCGCCCGGCGCCAGTACATCCGGGCGCAGCGCCAACGACGCGCGGTGTTCGCCGAGGATATCGCGCGCCCCTATCGCGAGTACCGGTCCGCGCTGGGCGTTCTCCGGAGGGAGAGTCGCAGAGCCAAGTCTCGGCAAAGGGACGAGCTCCACGCGAATCTCAAGAGCGATCCGTGAGTACGCCCCTATAAATTAGTAATGGCGAAGTTAAGGGCATGGGCGCCACCCGTGTCCGAGTGTATGGACCCCGAGCACCTGCGGCGGGTGTCCGACACTCTCTTTCCTGTGGCGACGGTGGAGGGAGTGCAACCCGTTGCTGTGCGATCGGAGCTT
The DNA here is from genome assembly GCF_001483705.2 of Eufriesea mexicana. NCBI lineage: Eukaryota > Metazoa > Arthropoda > Insecta > Hymenoptera > Apidae > Eufriesea > Eufriesea mexicana. The sequence goes on along the minus strand of NW_016908252.1, from coordinate 574,130 downwards.
GTCGGATAGTCCGACGGGCTGGTGTTCTCGCGCGAGGGGTTGGGCCGTGTAGTCGTTAGGGTTGGGGTGAGGAGCACCGCCTCCGGACCGGACGGCATCCCACGCCGAGCCTTTGCATAGGCTCTGGAGGCGTGCGGCGACCGTGTGCGGCTGCTACTCGACAGCTGTCTCAGGACCGGTCGCTTCCCGGCATGATGGAATGGAGCGAGGGTCGTGCTGGTCCCGAAACCAGGGATGCCGCCGGTATCACCAAAGGCATACTGGCCGATACGCCTGCTCGACTAGGCGGGCAAGCTCTTCGAGCGCGATCTTGCTGCCCTCTTCCGAGAGCATTTAACGGACGTGGGTCCGTATCTCAGGGTCGGCCATTTCGGATTCCGTCAGGGTCGGTCGAGGATCGACGAGATTAAGCGCGGTCGTATTCTGTCTGAAGCTGCCGTTGACCGGGGCGGGGTGGTGCTGGCGGTCGGTGTGGATATCGCCAACACCTTCAACACCCTGCTCTGAGCCACCATCCGGTATGCCCTGCTGTACCACAGGGTTCCCCAATGCATGATAGCGGTGTTCGGCGACTATTTGGCGGAGCGCTCGATCGAGTACCCCGAACGATACGCGACCGTCGTGCTGGCGACGAACTGCGGTGTTCCACAGGAATCGGTACTCGGGCCGATCCTCTGGGCCCTCGCGTACGACGCCGCGTTGCCCACTCGCTTCCACAGCGGCCTGAGCCTGAGGTCTTATGCGGATGACACTCTTGTGGTTGCCGCCGGGTCGTGTAGGGAGGAGTCCACGCTGCGCGCGGAAAACAGCGTGGCCCTCGTCGCGAATTGCATCCAGCGGCTGTGGCTGAGTGTCTCACCCGAGAAGACAGAGGCAATGTGGTTTTGCCATCGGCACCGCGGGAAGCTTCCCAAGTCCCTAATGCGCGTGGGGAACGCCGTGGTCGAGGTACGGGACCGGAAGAAATATTTCGGTCTCGACCTCGATATCCACTGGAGGTTCGACGTGCGTCTTCTCGCGCCGGAACCACGCATGGAAGGTATGGCGGGGGCGCTGTGCCGCCTTCTACCTTACCTGGCTGGGCCATACGGTATGGAGCGCCGCCTCTACACGGGAGTCGTTCGCGCGGTGGCACTTTACGGGGCTCCGAACTGGGCGATCGACATGGTCGCTAGTCCGCGCTGTCTGGCGATTCACCGGCGAGTTGCTCGGGGGATGGCGATCAGGGTCGTGCGCGGTCCCCGCACGATATCCCACGAGGCTACGGTGGTCCTGGCGGGTGTTCCGCCGTTCGAAATGCAAGCTGTGGAGGAGGCCCGTATCTACCCACTCCTACACCCTGGCGGCGACGGTGCACCTGATGGAGGGGTCGTTACGTTGAGGCGAAGTGTCCAATAGTCCGTGATAACCGCCTGGCCATCTCGGCTGAGGAAGCCGAGCAGCCGGCGGCACCGGCCGATCGAGGCTGTGCTCCCCATGCTGGATGCATGGGGGCGCTGCGGCAGCCGACTCACTTTCCGCCTGACACAGGTGCTAACCGGGCACGGGTACTTCGGGCAGTACCTGTGCCTATCGGGCGGGAATGTAAGACGCGGTGTCACCACTGCGGTGAAAGGCGTGACGCGCAGAAGCACAAGATGGAGGAGTGTCCCGCGTGTGCTCGCGAGCGCCGGGTACATTGTCGCGTGGTTGCTCGGAACCTTTCACACTCCGTCGTCGTGGCGCGGATGATGGAGAGCTTACGTGCGTGGCGTGCGGTGGCCTCCTCCTGCGAGGCGGTTATGTTACAGAAGGAGGCCGTGGAGAGAGCTCGCGAGCGTACCGTGTGCTCCTCGCGCGTATGGCGGCGGAGGCTGCAAGCGCTCCGCCGTTTTGCGCCGCGCGCACTGCCGGATGTGTTAACGCGTTAGACCTCCTCCTTCGCGAGCGACCATGTACCTACGGCCGGGGAGACCGTCTCTCTCTCCTGTTGTAACCTAGGTCAGCGTGACCACGAGCTGGCGAGTAGGGGCCCGTCTGTTCGAGAGACCGTGGCCCGGGCGCGCGGCGCCTCGTGATGGTCGCGCAGCGTCCGCAGGGTGTGCGTTCGTTTCGGTGCTGTGGTGTGCGTATTGTGTGTGTCTGTAATCTGCCGGTCTCGCGCGCATGGACATGGACTTTTCGGGTGCGATTTCCCGTCGCGCCGGGAGGGAATTGCGGTTGCGTCGCCGGGGCGCCCTGACAATTGCGTCGCCGCGAAGTCCGGGGCACACCGAAATGCGAAGGGCTGGCCATCGTGGGGGTTTTAGTGGGTAAGAATCCCACATAACCGCGCCCCCTCCCCTAATGTGGCGGGTACCTTTGGATGATTTCCCCCACGTGAGAAGAAGGGTATCTTTGTGTTCTGGTCTATACACTGTAACGTGGTGGACTTCTGCGCTCTGCTATGCTGTAGTATGTTCCGCTTGGCACTGGGCATGCCGGTAATGCTGTTCTGGATACGTAAGTTTGAGATATGCTACCCTTGGTTAGGCTACGTTAGCTACGGTTAGGATAGGGTAGCTTGGACTTTTCTGCTATAAACTGCAATTCTATGGGTTTCTGCTCTCTAATCTACTCTGATATGTTCCGCATGGCCCTGGGGAGGCCAGTAGTGGTGGTCGCGTCACGCTAGGTTGTCTTATGTTACGTTTGGTTACGTTACGATTGCTTATGATAGGATGGGCTAGCTTTGACTTTTGCGCTATACACTGCTTTTCGGCGCATTTCCGCACACAGAGGTCCTCTAATAGGTTCTGCTTGACACTGGGACGCCAAAAATAGTTGCCCCGCTTCGTTTAATTTAGTTAGTCCACGTTTGAATATGTCATGTGACGTCGCGTTAGGTTGTGGTATATCTGACTTTTGTTCTTTACATTGCTATTTGGAGGGTCCCTGCTCTCTACTGTACACTAGTATATTCAACTTAGATCTGGGGATACCAGTAGTAGTGGTCTCGGCAGTTTAGGTTCAGTTAGTATACGTTTGATTAAATTACGTTTGGATAGGTTAGGACAGGAAATCTTTGATCTTTTGCTATACACCGCTATACGGTTGGTTTCTACGCTCTACATTGCTCTACTATACTCTGCTCGACTCTAGGAGGCTAGCAAAAGAGGTAGATGCACGTTACTTTGGGAAAGGTTACGTTTGGTTATGTTACGTTTGGTTAGGTTAGGATAGGGGAACTCTGTCTTTTGCGCTATACACTGCTGTCCTCTGGATTCCTGCGCTCTACATTTCCCTACTACACGCTGCTCCACCCTGGGGTGGCCAGCAATTGTGTTCTCGGCACGTTAGGTTGAGACATGCTGCGTTTGGTTACGTTACGTTTGTTGCGGTAAGGATATGATAGCCAATGCCCTTGTGCTATACATGGGTAACCGCGTATTTCTTCGCACTACTGTGTTCTATGAATTTCTGCTTTTCACTGCGGAGCCCAGCAAATAGTGGTCTCGGCACATTGGGTTGGTATGTATTACGTCTGGTAATGTTACGTTTGGGTAGGTTATGTGCGGCTGCCTTTGACTTTTGCCTTATACACTGCCCCTCGGTGCACTTCTACACTCTACGGTGCTCTCATATGCGCTGCATTGCTCTGGGGATCCCAGGAATTCTGGTCTCGTCTATATAGGTTTAGTTAGACTAGGTTTGTTTAAGATAAGTTGCGTGAGGTTATGTTACGATATCTCCGACTTTTGCTATATACGCTGCTGTTTGGTGGCTTTCTTCTCTCTATTGCGCTCTAGTATATACTGTTTCGCCCTTGGGAGGCCAGCAATATTGTTCTCGGCCCAATCGGATGAGTTACTTTACGTTTGGTCACGGTACTGCTTGATTAGGTCAGGACAGGGTAGATTCTAACTTTTCTGCTATACCGGGAAACACGGTGGTTTTCTGCGCCCTAGAGTGCTCTTGTATGCTCTGTTTGGCTCCGAGGAGGCCAGCTATAGCGGCCTCGGTACGTTAGGTTTCGTTATTCTACGTTTGCTCGAGTTAGGTTGGGCCAGGTTTGGTTAGGATATCTCTTGCTCTTCTGCTATAAGCGGCTATTTGGTGACTTTCTGCGATGTACTGTGCTGCAGCATATTCTGCTCGTCTATGGAGACGACAGCATCGGCTATTTGGTGACTTTCTGCGATGTACTGTGCTGCAGCATATTCTGCTCGTCTATGGAGACGGCAGCAATAGCGGTCTCGGCACCTAAAGTTGAGTTAGGCTACTTTTGTCTCTGTTACGTTTGGCTACGATAGGAGGGGGTTGCTGTAGCTATTGCGCTATATCCTGCGATACTATGGATTTCTGCGCCCAAATCCCCTCTAGTATGTCCAGCTTGGTTCCGTGGTGGGCAGCAATATTTTTCACGGCACGTCGGCAAGTGTTAGATTACGTTTGGTTACGTTACGTTTGGTTAGATTAGGACATGATAGCTTTAAGCTTAGTGCTACGCTGCTATTCTATGGAATTCTACGCTCTACATTTCTCCACTATGACCTGCTCGTATCCGGGGAGGCCAGTTGTGGTTCACTCGGCAAGTTAGGTAGCGTTAGACTAGGATTGGTCCGGTTATGTTATTTTGGGTTTGGTTTAGACAGCGCTGACTGTGTGGTGCATAGTGCGGTTAGGTGGATTTCCGCGCTCTGCTGGTGTCTACTATATTCTGGTTGGCCCTGCGGTCCCACCAATAGTGGTCGCGGCAGGTTATGTTGAGTTATGCTACGTTTGGCTATTTTATGTTGGTTTGGGTTACGTTTGGATCGCTTTGACTACTCTGCTATACACAGCGATCCCATCGATTTCTGCGCTCCTCCCTCCTCTAATGTGCGCTGCTTGGCTCTGTAGTGGCCAGCAATAGTGTCCGTGTCACGATGGGATGTGTCAGGTTACGCTTGGTTACGTTCGGTTTGGATAAGTATGGCTGGAATGGCTTCGAGCTTTGTGCTGTATACAGCAATTCGGTGTGCTTCTCCGCCCAAGTGTGCTCCAGTATGCTCTGCATGACTCTGGGGTGTACACCAATAGTGGCCTCGGCACGTTGTGATCGGTAGCGTTACTTTCGGGTATCTTAGGTTAGCTTGGGTTTGGCTAGGGCGGCTTTGACTTATGTGCTATACACTGCTATTCGGTCGATGTCTATGTACTGAATTGCTCTGCAAGTATCTGCTTGTATCTGTGGAGGCCACAAATAGCGGTCGCGGCACGTTTAGTTGCGTTAGGTTACGTTTGGTGAAGCTACGATTGGTTGGGATAGGAAAGGGTAGCTTTGACTTTTGTGCTGCACACCGCTTTTTGGTGGACTTTTGCGCTCTACATTGCTCTCCTATACTCTGCTTAACGCACGTGAGTCCAACAACAGCGGTCGTGGCACGTCAGTTTTGGTTACGTTACGTATGCTAATGTTACGCATGGTTTTGTTATGGTAGTATTGATCTCACTTACGTGCTGTACACTGCTATTCGGTGAATTCTGCGCTCTACTGTACTCTAATACGCTCTGCTTGGCGGCGGGGAGGCCAGGAATAGTGGTATCGGCACTTCAGGTTGAGTTAGTCTGCGTTTGACTAGGCTATGTTGTGTCAGGTTAAGTTAGAATATCTTCGACTTTTGCGATTTGCACTTGAGTGCGGCGGATTTCTGCGATCTCCTGTGCTCTACTATTTTCTGCTTAGCTATGTGGAAGTCAGAAATAGTGGTGAAGGCACGATAGGTTGAGTTAGGTTACGTTTGGTTATGTCACGTTTGGTCGGGCTATGACAGGATATCATTGACTTTTGCGCTTTAGACTCCCATTCCGTTGATTTATGCTCTCTACTCTTCTCTAGTATGTCCCGCTGGGCTCTGCAGAGGCCAGCAATAGTGGTATCGGCACGATAGGTTGAGCAAGGTGGCGCTGCTCTTGGCTAGGTTGGGAGAGATTTGGAGAGGATGGCTTCGACTTTCCCATATGCACTGGTATTCCGTCGGTTCTTGTAAACTGCATTGATCTGCTAGCCTCTGCTTGTTTCTGCGGAGGCTAGCAATCGTTGCTGTTGCGCGTTTGTTTGAGTCAGGTTGCGTTTGGTTAGGTTAGGTTAGGTTAGGTTATGTTTGGTATGGATAGCTTTGACTTTTGTGCTACACACAGCCATTCGGTCGGTATCTGCGCTCTGCGTTGCTCTACTAGCATCCGCTTCTCTTTGGCGAGGCCAGCAATAGTGGTCGCGACACGTTATGTTGAGTTAGATTACGTTTGGCTAGGTTTGGTTACGTTGTGTTAGGTTAGGATAGATTCACTGTTCTGCTGGACACTGCTATTCTATGGACTTCTGCGCTCTACTGTGCGCTATTGCTCTCTGCTGGTCTCTGGGGACTCCTGGAATAGTGGCCGCTTCACGTTAGTTTGTGTCATGCAACGCTCGGTTGCGTAAGGTTTGGTTAGGTTTGGTAAGGATATCTTCGACTTCTGCGCTACACACTGCCATTCGTTGGACTTCTGCGCTCTAAATTGCTCTAATGTGCTATGCTTGGCCCAGGGGAGTACAGCAATTGTAGTCTCGGCACGTTATGTTGATTTAGGCTACGATTGCTTAGATTAGATAAGGTCAGGTTAGGGTAGGATATCCTTGACACTTTTGCTACGAAATACAATGCTGCGCTTTTCTGCGCTGTACATTTCCCTGGTATAATCTACCGGGTTCTGTGGCGGTCAGCAACAGTGGTCTAGGCACGTTAGCTCGAGTTAGGCTACATTCGGCTATGCTACGTTTGCTTACGTTAGGATATGGTAGCTTCGACTATTGCGCTAGAACTGCAATTCTGTGAATTTCTGCGCTATTCTTTCCTATAATATGCCCTGCTTGTCCCTGTGGAGGGCAGTAATAATGATAACGACTCGTTAGCCTGATGATGGTTATTGATGGTTACGTTACGTTTTGCTTAGTTGGGACAGTATTGCTTCGATTTTTGTGCCACACGGTGGGTCTCTGCTCGCTACTGTGCTCTAATATGCTCTGATTGGCTCTGGGTGACCAGCAATTGTGGTCCCGTCTCGTTAGCTTAGTTTAGGTTACCTTTAGGAATATTACGTTTGGATACGTTAGGACAGGATAGCTTCGACTTTTGCGCTCTACAATGCTAACCAGTGTATTTCTACACTCTACATTGCCCAACTGTGCTCTGATCGTCGCTGTGGAGGCCAGAAATAGTGGTCTCTGCACGAAACGCTGAGTTAGGCCACGTTTGGGCAGGTTATGATGGGCTTGGTTGGGCTTTGATAGTCTGGACTACATGCTGTACACAGCGATTCTATGGGTTTCTGTGCTCTACTCTCCTGTGACATGTTCTGCCTCTCTGTGGGGAGGCCAGCGATGGTGGTCGCGGCAAGATAGGTTGAGCTTGGCTACTCTTGGTTAGGTTAGGTTAGGTCAGGTTAGGGTAGGATATCTTTGACATTTGTGCTTTGTAATGCAATGCTGCGCATTTCTCTTGTCTAATCTGCTGGGCTTTGTGGCAGTCAGCAGTTTTGGTATTCGCACGCTTGGTTTAGTTATGTTACGTTTGATTATGTTACGTTTGGATACGTTGGGCCAGGATGGCTTTGACTTTTCTGCTATAGACTGCGATTCTATGGATTTCTGCGCTCTACTCTCCCCTAAGGTGTTCTGCTTGGCTCTGGGGTGGCCATCAAATGTGTTCTCGGCAAGTTATGTTTAGTTAGGCTACATTCGATTTTTTCTGCGCTCTACTCTCCCCTAAGGTGTTCTGCTTGGCTCTGGGGTGGCCATCAAATGTGTTCACGGCAAGTTATGTTTAGTTAGGCTACATTCGATTAGGTTAGGCTAGGACAGGTTACGTTAGGATAAATTTGACTCTTGTGCTGCACACTGCAATGTGGATTACTACGCTCTACTTTGATCTAGTGTGTTCTTCTTGGCTCTGGGGATGCAAGAAGTAGTGGCCTCGGCGCGGTTGGTTGAGTTAAGCGACGTTCGGTTATGTTACTTTTGGCTATGTTAGGATATGGTGGCTTCGACTTTTGAGTTCTACACAGCCATTCGGTGGATTCCTGCACTCTACTGTATTCTAGTATGCTCTGCTTGGCGGTGCGGACGCCAGGAATGGTGGTCTCGGCACGTCCGGTTGAGCTATACTACGTTCGGTTGGGTTATGTTAGTCTGCGTTAGGTATACAGAGCTTCGACTTTCGTGTTATACACTGCTATTCGGTGGATTTCTACGCTCTACTGTTCTCTACTATAATCTCCTTGACCGTGGGGAGGCCGGCGATAGTGGTCGTGGCGCGATACGTTGCGATGAGGTAGCATCTGGTTATGCTACGTTTGGATATGGTAGGTTATGGTAGCACGGACTTTTGTGCTATGCACATATATCCGGTGGATTTCTGCGCTCTACATTGCTCTGCTCTACTCTGCTCGTTTATGGCGGGCCAGTAATAGTGGTATCGGTGCGATTTGTTTTGCTATGCTACGTTAGGTTAGGTTATGTTAGTATGGGTTATTTCTGTATAGCTTTGACTTACGCGGTGTACACTAAAGTTCGGTGGATTTCTGCGGTATACATTGCTCTAGTACACTCTGACTGACGTGGGAAGGCTAGCAATACTACTAACGGCAATTTATTTTGAGTAAGTCTTCGTTCGGTTAGGTTAGGTTAGGACATGTTGGGTTCGGGTATCTTCCACTTTTGCGATGTACACTGCAATGTGGGGGGTTACTGTATTCTACTGCTCTCTTTTATATTCTGCTTGTCTCTGGGGAGGCTAGTAACAGTGGTCTCGGCACATTTGTTCGAGCTAAGCTACTTTCAGTTATGTTACGTATAGTTATGTTGGGTTAGGGTTACTTCGACTATTGCGCTATGCACTGCGATTCGGTGGACCCCTGAGCTCTGCTCTCCTCCAATATGTTCCACTTGGCTCTGCGGACGGCAGCAATAGTGGCCTCGGAACGGTAGATTGAATTAGGTTACGTTTGGTTATGCTAGGTTAGGCTTAGTTTGATGATGGCAGCTTCGACTTTCGTTCTATGCACTGCTATTCGGTGTATTTCTGTTATATACTGTGCTCTACAACATTCTGCTTGGGTATAGGGAGGCCAGGGCAGTGGTCGCTGCACGAAATGTTGATACACGCTACGATCGGTTAGGTTCGGTGAGGTCTGGTTATGCTGGGATATCTACGGCTTTTGTGCTATTCACCGCAATGCGGTGGATTTCTTCGCTGTACTGTGCTCTAGTACATTATGCTTGTCTTTTTGGTGGCCTGCTCCTGTGGTTTCGTTATGCTAGGTTGAGTTATGTTACTTTTGGATATGTTAGGTTTGGATATGTTACGTTTGGCTAAGTAAGGATATACCACTTTGTCTTTTGTGCTACTCACTGCTACTCGGTTGTTTTCTGCGCTCTAGTGTGCTCTAATGTACTCTACCTGGCTCTCGGAATGCCAGTAATATTGGTCTCGTCACGTAATGTTTAGATACGCTACGCATGGGTAGGTAAGGTCAGGTCAGGTTATGGCAGGATATGTTTAACTTTTGTGCTGTACATTGCAATGCGGTGGATCTCTGCGCTCTGCTGTGCTCTACCATATTATGCTTGGCTGTGGGGAGGCGAGCAGCGGTGATCCCTGCACGTTAGGCTGGGTTACGTTGCGTTTGGTTATGTTACGTATGGTTGGGTTAGGACATGGTGGCTTGGACATGTGAGTTATACAATGCTACACACTGATTCATGCGCTGTACTGCGCTCTAATATTTTCTGCGTGACTCCGGGGAGGCCAGCAATGGTGGTCCCGGCGCGTTCGGTTGTTATATAACGTTTCCTTGGGGTAGGTTAGGAAGGCTTGGTTAGTATTTCTTTCACCTTCGCGCTTTACACTGCTATTCGGTGGATTTCTGCGCTCCCTATTGCACTGCCTTACGCTGCTCGAGCCTGGGGAGGCGAGCAATAGTGGTCGGGGCATGTTATTTCGAGTTAGGTTATGTTTGGTTGGGCTAGGTTGGGCTAAGTTTGGTCAGGATAGCGTGACTTTCGTGCTATACACAGTTATACGATAGATTTCTGTGGTCTACACTTCTCTACTCTATTCTACTTCGATCTGAGGATGCCTGCAGCAGTAGTCGCGGCACGCTATGTTCAGCTATGCCACCATTGGCTAGGTTATGCTACGCCATGTAGGGTTTGCATATCCACGGCTTTGTAACATACACTGCTGCTCGGTGGAATTCTGCGCTCTACGTTGCTCTACTATAATCCGCCCGAGTCTGGGGAGGCCAGCAATAGTGTTCTCGGAATGTAGGTTGAGTTAGGTTACGTTTGGTCATGTTGGGTTAGGTCACGTTAGGATAGGGCACCTTCGACTTTTGTGCTATTCACTGTAATGCGGTGGGTTTCTGCGCTCTACTGTGGTCTAGTACATTCTGCTTGCCTCTGTGGAGGCCATCAGTAATGGTCTCGTCAAGTTGGGTTTAGTCATGTAGCGTTTGGGAATGATAAGGTTGGCTAGGTTAGGACAGGCAGCTTTGACTTTTGTGATATTTACTGCTATTAAGTGGTTTTCTGCTATCTAATGTGCTCTAATATATACGGCATACTAGGTTGAGCTAGTCTTCGTTTCGTTTTGTTACGTTTAGTGAGGATAGGACACAACACTTTAGACGTTTGTGCTATACACTGCTATCCGCGTATATCAGCGCACTACTGTGTTCCAGTACACTCTGCTTGGCTCTGGCGGGGACAGCATTAGGGTTTTCTGCACGTTAGGTTGTGTTATGTTCCGTTTGGTTGTTTAGGTTTTGTGAAGCTCGGGCAGGCTATCTTTGACTTTCGTGCTGTACAATCCTATCCGATAGATTTCTGCACTTGAATGTGCTCTACTCTACCCTGATTGGTCCTGTGGCGGTCAGCAGTAGTGGTGCAGGGCTTGTAAGTGGAGTTAGGTTACGTTGGGTTATGCCATGTTTCGCTATGTTGTGCAAGGACAGCTTTGACTTTTGTGCTCTACACTGCTGTACGGTAGATTTCTGCTCTCTGATGTATTCTAGAATGCTCTGGTTTGTTCTGGGGAGAACAGAAAGTGTGGCCGCTGCGCGTTAGGTAGAGATATTTTACGTTTGGTAAGGTTAGGCTTGATTGGGTTAGGATAGGATACCTTCGGCTTTTGGGCTGTGCACTAAAATCCGGTGGATTCCTTCACAATAGCGTGCTCTAGTATGTGCTGCTTGGCTCCGGGGAGGCCACTGATAATTGTCGCGTCACGTTACGTTGAGTTATCCTACGCTTGGTTACCTTATGGCTGGTTAGGTTAGGAGTGTTTAACCATGACTTTTGCGATGTACACTGCTATTCGCGGATTTCTGCACCATACTGTGCTCTTATATTTTCAGCTTGTTTCTGGGAATACCAGCAAGAGTGGCATCGCCGCGTCATGTTTAGTTAGCTACGTGTTGTTACGTTAGGTGTGGTCAGGTTAGGTTTTAGTAACTTTGACTTTTGCGTAACACACTGCTTTTCGGTGGAGTTCTACACTCGACAATACTCTACTACGCTCTGCCCGACTATGGGGATGCCAGTAATAGAGGCCACGGCGCGTTATGTTAATTTATGCTACGTTTGATTACGTTGCGTTTGGTTAGCATAGGAGAGGGTAGCATTGACTTTTGCGCCATATACTGCTATTCGGCGGATTCCTGCGCTCTACTGTGCTGGACTATACTCTGCCTGACTCTGGCGAGGCTAGCAATGGTGGTCGCTGCACGTTACGTTGAGTTATGTTACGTTTGGTTACGTTAAAATTGTTTAGGTTAGGAGGCGCTAGCTATGGCTTTTGCGCTATAAACTGCTCTCAGGCGGATTTCTGCACTCTATTGTGCTCTATTATGTTCAGCTTGGCTCTGGGAGGGCCATAAATAGTGGCTTAGGCGCGTTACGTTGAGTTGGGCTACGTTCGGTTAGGCTAGGTTGGTCCAGGTTTAGGCAGGGTATCTTTTACTTCTGCGCTTTACACTGCAATGCGGCGGACTTCTTCGCACTACCGTGCTCTAGTATACTCTGGTTTGCTCTATGGAAGTGAGCAATAGTGGCGTCGGCACGTTAGGGTGGTTATCCTGTGTTTGGTTATGTTAGGCCAGGGTAGCTTTGACTTTTGTGCTATACACTGCTATTTGGTGGATTTCTGCGCTTTGCTGTAACATAATATGCTCCGCTTTGCTCTGGGCGGAAGGGAAACTGAGGCCGCGGCGCGTTTGGTAGGGCTATGTCACATTTGGATTGGTCAGATTTGTTTGGGTTAGGATATGGTACCATTGACCGTCGTGCTGTACACAGAAATGCGTTCGATCTCTGCGCTCTAGCATGTTCTGCTTTGCTCTGCAGAGGTCAGTAATAGTGGCCTCGCCAAGTTAGTTTGGGTTACGCTACGTTTGGTTGGGTCATGCAAGCTATGGCAAGGTTTGGATAGCTTTGACTTTTCCGCAAAACACTCCGATTCTATGGGTTTCTGCTGGTCCCGGCACGCTACGCTGAGTTAGGCTACGTTTGGTTTGGTTAGGCTGCGTCAGGTTGGGTTAGCATGTATTTGACGTTTGTGCTATTCGCTGCTCTTTGGAGGCCTTCTGTGATCTGCTGTGCTCTAGTATATCATAATTGGCTCTGGGGAATCCAGCAATAGTGGTCTCGGCGCGTTAGGTTATGTTTGGCTGCATTTGATTGTATCAAGATTGGCCAGTTTAGGATAGGGTAGCTTTGACTTTTGCGCTGTGCGCTGCTGTTCGTCGTGTTTCTACGCTCTACATTGCTTTACTATACGCGGCTCGACTGTGGGGAGGTCAGTAATAGGAGTCCAGCCAGGTTAGTTTCGTTTAGACTACGTTTGGTTATGTTACGTTTGGTAACGGTAGGAGAAAATAGCATCGATTTTTGTGCTATACACTGCTACCCGGTGAGCTTCTGCGCCATACTGTGTTCTAATATGCTCTGCTTGGTTCTGGAGAGACAAGCAATACTGGTCTCGTCGCGTTATACTCAGCCAATCTACGTTCGATTGGGTTAGGTTAGGACAGGTTTAGTTAGGACAGGTTAGGTTAGAAATGTTTCCACTTTTGTGCTATGCACAGCTCTTAGGTGGATTTCTGCACTCTACTGAGCGCTCATACGCCCCGCTTGGCTCTGAGGAGGCCAGCAATAGCGATCGCGGCACGTTAGGCTGAGTTAGGCTATGTCCGGTTAGGATGTGTTGCTTTGGGTAAGGCTTGCAAAGCTCCGACTTGCGTGGTATACACTGCTATCCGTTGGATATCGGCGCTCTGCTGTGCTCCTGTATTTCCACTCGGCACTGGGAGGCCAGCAGGGCTGGTCTGGGCACGTTAGGTTGGACTACGTTTCGCTTGGATAAGTTACGTTTGGTTAGGATAAGTTAGGGTAACTTTGACTTTTGCGCTGTACAGTGCTGCATGGTGGATTTCTCCGCTCTACACTGCTCTGCTATACTCTGCGCGAACCTGCGGTGGCCAGTCATAGTGGTAGTTGAGTTACATTACGTTTGGTTAGGTTAGGCTTGGCTACGTTTGATTAGGATGGGTTTGACTTTTGTGTTATGCACTTCTATTCGGTGGATTTCTGCCCTCTACTTTGCTCTACTATACTCTGCTCGGCTCTGGGGCGTCCGGCATTAGCGGTGGCGGCTCGACTTGTTGAGTTGGACATCGCTTGATTTGGTTATATATATCTGGGTTAGGTTTGGGTCGCTTTGACTTTTCTGTAATACACTGCGGTTCTATGGATTTCAGGTATCTAGACTCTTCTAATATGTTCTGCTTTGCGCTGCGGAGGCCGGCACTGGTGGTCGCGTCTCGTTAGGTCCGGTTATGTTACATTTGTTTATGTTAAGTTTGGTTAGCTTAACAGAGGATAGCTTTGACTTTTGTGCAATACACTGCTATTCGGTGTAGTTCTGAGATCCAGTGTGATCTGATATGTGCATTCTGACGCTGGGAAAGGCAGCAATAGCGGTCTTGGCACCTTACTCTAAATTATGCTACGTTTGGCTTGCTTAGGTTAGGTCGGGTTAGGCTAGGTTTTCCTACCACTTGCGCTTCACGCTTCGAGGCCGCCGATCTCTGCAGTCTACTGTGCTCTAGTATGTTCTGCTAGGCTCTGGGGGGGGGGCGGCAGAAGTAGTGGTGCAGGGCGGTTAGGTGGTGTTAGGTTACGTTTGTTTATGTTAAGGTTGGAATGCTTAAGAGAGGATTGCTTTGACCTTTCTGCTGTACACTGCTATGCGGTGGATTTTTGCGCTCTACTGCGGTCTAATATGCTCTGCTTTGCTGTGGGGACGCGAGGTACAGCGACCGTGACGCGTTATGTAGAGTTCGGTTACGTTTGGTTAGGTTAGGTTTGTCTGGGTTAGGAGAGGATATCTTTGGCTTTTGTGCTGTACACTGAAATGCGGTGAAATTCAGCATTCTGCTGTGCTCTAGTATGTTCTGCTTGGCTTTGGGGATGCCAGCAATGGCAGTCTCGCCTCGTTACGTTTAGTTAGTCTACGTTCGGTTAGGTCGGGTTAGGTCAGGTTTGTTTATTATATCTCTAACATTTGTGCTATTCGCAGCACTGTGGAAACTATCTGCGCTCTGCTGTGCACTAGTGTATTCTACTTGGCTCTGGAGAATCCAGCAATGTTGGTCCCGGCGCGTTAGGTTAGGGTAGGTTACGTTCGTTATATTACGTTTGGACAGGTTAGGATAGGGTGCTGCGACTTTTGGGCTTTACAATGATATTTGGCGTATTTCTACGCTATATGTCGCTCTACTATACTCTACTCGACTCTGGGGAGGACAGTAATAGCGGTCCAGTGACGCTAGTTTTGTTTAGGCTACGCCGGATTATGCTACGATTGGATAGGTTAGGAGCGTCTAGCTTTAACTGTTGCGCTATTCACTGATATTCGGCGGATATCTGCGCTCTACTGTGCTCTAATATGTTCAGCTTGGCTACGCAAATGCCAGCAATAGGGGTACTCGGCATGTTAAGCTTAGTTAGGCTACGCTTGGTTTGGATAAGGTATCTCTGGTTTTTGTGCTTTACGCAACAATGCGGCCGTTTCCTGTGCTCTACTGTGCTCCACTCTATTCTGCTTGGCTCTGTGGATGTCAGCATTAGTGGTGTAGGCACGTTAGGCTGTGCTAGGTTATGTTCGGTTATGCTATGTTTGGTTATGTTAGGCCAGAAGGGCAAAGACTTTTGTACTACACACTGCTATTCGGGGGGTTTCTGCGCTCTGCTTTGCTCTGTAGAGGCCAGAAACAGTGGCTTCTGCGCTGTAGATTGAGTAAGGCTACGTTTGGTTGGGCTAGGTTTGCTTGCGTTTGGATAGGATATCTTTCACTTTTGCGCTATACACTGAAATGCGGTCGATTTCTGTAATCTACTGTGCCCTAGTATGTTCTGCTTGGCTCTGTGGAGGCGGGTAATAATGGTCTCGGCACGATAGGCTAAGCTATGTTACGTTCGGCTGGGATAGGTTTGTCTGGGTAATGGTAGGATATCTTTGACTCTTCTGGTATACATTGCCATTCTTTGGACTCATGCGCACTTCTGTCCTCCAGTATATTTTGCATGGCCCTGGGGACGCCAGCAATAGTGGTCGCAGCACGCTAGGTTGAGTTATGTTACGTTTGGTTATGTTAGATTTGGTTACGTTAGGACGGGATAGCAATGACTTTTGTGATATACTCCGCTATTCGGTGGACATCTGCGCTCCACGTTGCAGTATTGGACTATGCTCGTCTACGGGGATGCCAGGAATGGTGGTTTCGGCATGTGAGTTTGTGTTATGCTACGTTTCGGTAGGTTACGTTAGCCTGGGTCAGGTTTGGGTAGCCCTTCCTGACGTGTTATACACTGTTGTTCGGTGGATTCCTGTCTTCCACTGTGCTCTAGCGTATTCTGTATGGCTCTGGGGAGGCAAGCAGTAGTCGTATCGGCCGGTTAGGTGGAGTTAGGTTACGTTTGGTTAGGTCAGGTTAGGTTGGGTCAGGTTAGGGTAGCTTTGGCATTTGTGTCCAACACTGATACTCTGTGGACTTCTGAGCTCTATTGTGCTTTATAGTATTCTGCTTGCCTCTGGGGAAGCTGGAAATGGTAGTCGCGTCACGTTAGGTTTATTTATTCTACGTTCGGTTAGGTCAGGTTAGGTCTGGTTAGACCAGGGTATCTTCGCCTTTTGTGCTATACATTGCTACCTGGTGCGTTTCTGCGCTGTACTGTGCTCTACTATAATATGCTTGACCCTAGAGTGGCCAGCATTATTGATCATGGCACGGTAAGTTGCCTTAGGATGCGTTTTGCAATGCTACGATTGGTTAGGTTAGGATAGGATAGTTTTGACTTTTGTGCTATACTACGCCATTCGGTGGATCTCTATCCTGTACATTGCTCTACTGTACACTGCTTGACTCTGAGTACTCCAGTGATAGTGCTCTCGGGACGTTTGGTTGAGCTAGGCTATGTTCGGTTAGGTTACGTTTGTATGGTTTAGATTTGGATTCCTTTGACTTTCGAGGTATAGACTGTTGCTGGACGGATTCTAGCACTCTACTGTGCCCTAGTACGTCGTGCTTGGTTGTAGGGAGGCCAGCAACAGTGGCCCCGGCACGTTAGGTTCAGATATATAACGGTTGGCTGTGTTACGTTTGGTAAGATTAGGAAAGGACAGCTTTGACTTCCAAGCTATGCACCAAAATTCCGTTTATTTCTGCGCACTACTGTGCTCTAATATGCTCTGCATGGCGCTAGGGAGGTCGGCAATAATGGCCTGGATACGTTAGATTGAGTTAGGCTACGTTTGGTTAGGTTCGTTTATGTCCGGTTAGGTTTGGATATCTTTGACTTTTGTGCTATACATTCCTATTCGGCGGATTTCTGCGGCCTACTGTGCTCTAATATGCCCAGCTCGACTCTGGGTAGGCCAGCAATTGTGGTCTCTGCACGCTAGGTTCAGTTAGGCCACGTTTGTTTATGCTACGTTTGGTAAGGGTAGGAGAGGATGGCTTCGACTTTTGTGCCATGTACTTATGTTCGGTCTATTTTCGGGCATTTCTGTGCTCTAATTCGCTCTGCTTGGCTCTGGGGGGGGGGGCAGCAACAGTGGTCTACTCACGTTAGGTTGAATTTGGTTACGTTCGGTTTTATCAAGTTTGGATAGGTTAGGATATGGTGGCTTCGACTTTGTGCTATACACTGCTGTATGCTGGAATTGTACGCTCCACAATGCTCTACTGTACCCTGCTCTCCTCTGCGGAGGTTAGTAATAGTGGTCTCTGCACTTTAGTTTGATTTGGGCTTCGTTTGTTTATGTTACGTTTGGTTAGTCTAGGACAGTGT
Source organism: Eufriesea mexicana (assembly GCF_001483705.2). NCBI lineage: Eukaryota > Metazoa > Arthropoda > Insecta > Hymenoptera > Apidae > Eufriesea > Eufriesea mexicana. Next base: position 556,738 of record NW_016908252.1, on the reverse strand, counting down.
AGATCTTGCTTTCGTGATATACACTATTATGCGGTGGATTTCTGCGCTCTACTGCGGTCTAATATGCTCTGCTTTTCTGTGGGGACGCGAGGTACAGTGGCCGCCACGCGTTATGTAGGGTTCGGTTACGTTTGGAAAGGCTAGGTTAGGATATGTTTGGCCAAAATATCTTCGACTTTCGTGCTATTCACTGCAGTGCGGTAGATTTCCACGCTCTACTGTGCTCTAGTACGTTCTGCTTGCCACCGGGGAGTCTTTAATTGCGGTCTCGCTGCGTCAGGTTGAGGTAGGCTACCTTAGGTTATGCTACGTTAACCATGGTTATGTTCGGATAGCTTCGACTTTTCTGCTATCCACTGCGGTTCTATAGATTTCTGCGATATACTCTCCTCCATTACGCTGTGCTTGGTTGTTTGAACTCCAGCAGTAATGGTCGCGGCACGTTAGGTTGTGTTAAGTTACGTTTGGTCGGGATGGGTTATTTTGGGTTAGTTGAGGATAGCTTTGATGTCTGTGCCAACACTGCTATACTATGGACTTCTAGGCTCTATTCTGCTCTACCACATTCTGCCTGTCTCTCGGGATGCCAGGAATAATGGTCGCGGAAAGTTAGGTCGTGTTATGTTGCGTTTGTTTGGGTGCGGTTAGGTAAGGTTTGGAGAGGTTATCTTTGACTTTTGAGCTACAAACTACAGTTCGGTGAATTTCAGCGCTCTTCATTGCTCCACCGTACTCTGCTCGGCTCTGTGGTTGCCAGTAATAGAGGTCTGGGCGTATTAGGCTGAGTTAGGCTGCGTTTGGCTAGGTTAGGTTTGTCTGGGTTTTGTTAGGATACCTTTGACTCGTGTGCTGTACTCTGGAATGCGGCGGGCTTCTGCGAACTACTGAGCTCTTGTATTTTCTAATTGGCCCTGGGCAAGACAGTAATATTGGTCTCGGCACATTAGGTTGAGCTAGGATACATTTCGTTATGTTACGTTTGCTTGGGTTGCGTTCGGATAGCTTCGACTTTTCTGCTATACGCTACGATTTTATGGATTTTGGCGATTTACTCTCGCCTAACATGCTTTGTTTGACCCTGTGTAGGCAGGCAACACTGTTCGTGGCAAGTTACGCATTGTTTGATTACGTTTGGGTATGATAGGTAAGGGTGGGGGTAGGCTAAGGTAGCTTTGACTTTCGTGCTCAACACAGATATTCTATGGACATCTGTGGTGTGCTGTGCTCTATCATTTTCCGCTTGTCCCTGCGGTGCCCGCAGTAGTGGTCGCGCCACGTTAGATTGAGTTGTGTTACGTTTGGTTAGGTTTGGCTTGATGAGAATATCTTCAACTTTTGTCCTGTTCACTCCAATGAGTCAGATTCCTACGCTCTACTGGTCTCTAGTATATTCTGCTCGGCTCCGCGGAGGCCAGCAAGAGCGATCTCGGCATATTAGGTTGTGTTATGCATCGTTTGGTTATGTTACGTTTGGCCAGGTTAGGCAAGGGCAGCTTTTGCTTCTGTGATATAAACCGCTGTACCCTGGATTTATGAGCTGTACTGTGATCCAATATTCCCTGCCTTGATCTGGGAATGCTTGAAATAGTGGACGTGGCGTGTCCGGATTTGATAGGTTACGTTTGGCTATGTTAGGTTAGTATGGGTTAGGTTAGAATCTCTTTGACTTTCGTGCTATACACTGCCATTCTATGGACGTCTGCGCCCCACCCGCCTGTAATGTGCCACGCATGACGGTACGGTGGCCAGCAACTTTAGGCTAGGCATGTTAGGTTGGGATCTGTTACGTTTAACATGATTAGGTTTGGTCAGATTAGGTTAGGATACTCCTTACTTCTTTGCTACACACTGCTATCCGCGCGGTTTCATTGTTCTATATTGCTCCGCTGCTCTCGGCTTAGCTCTCCTGTGGCCAGTAATAGCTTTCGTGGCACGTCAGTTTGGGTTACGAAACGACTGCTTATGTTACGTTTGGTAATGTTAGAATAGGGTGGATTTGACTTTTGTGCGATAAACTGCAATGCGGCTTATTTCCGCGCTCTACCGTTCCCTAGTATATTCTGCTTGTCTCTGGGGAGGCCACCAGTAGTGTCCTAGACACATTAGTTTTAGTTCGGTTACGTTCGACTATGTTACGTTTGGTTAGGTTAGGATAGGGTAGCTTCGACTTTTGTGCTATACGCTTTTAATCTATGGACCCCTGCGTAGTCAAACATTCGGTAACTCAACATAACGTGCAGCGACCACTATTGCTGGCCTCCCCACTGGCAAGCAGAATATAATAGAGCACAGTAGAGCGTAGAAGTCCACCGAATGTTAGTGTGTACCACGAAAGTCACATCTATCCAATCCTATCCCAAACTAGCGTAACGTAGCCAAACGTAGCCTAACTCAACATAACTGCCCCAGACCACTATTACGAGCCTCCCTAGAGACGAGCATAGTATGGAAGTGCAACGTAGGGTGTACAAATCCACCGAATACCAGTGTATAGCCCAGAGGTAAAATCTAGCCTCTCCTTGCCTATACAACCGTAATATAAAGAAACGTAACCTAACTTAACTTAACGTTCCGAGACCACTGTTGCCGGCAGAAAGCCACCTAATAGCTGTGCATTGCACAAAAGACAAAGAAACTCTAACCCAGCATGGCCTAACCTAACCTAAGCTAACATAGACTAACTAAAATTAATGTGCTGCGACCACAATTGCTGGCCTTCCCAGAGACGGGCAGAGTATAGCACGCCACATTACAGAGAGGAAATCCACCGCATAGAAGTGTTTATCACGTAAGCCGTATCTATCCAGACATAACCGAAGCAAGCATAACCTAACCTAACTTAGCCCAACTCTGACTAACGTGCCGGGAACACTACAAGTGTAATCTATCGTAACATAATTTCACCTAACGTGCCTTAGGCATCATTGCTTACCTCCCCAGAACAAAGCAGAACATATTAGAACACAGTAGAGCGCAAGAATCCACCGAAAACCAGTGTATAGCGCAAAAGTCAAAGCTATAACCTCCTAACGCAGCCAATCGTAATATGAACCAAACGTAAGGTATTACAACCTAACGTGCCTCGACCACGATTGCTGACATTCCAAGAGCCAAGCAGAACATATTCGTTGATAGAAGAAGACAGAAATCCATATCAGAGAAGTCTAAGCTATCCTTGCCTAAACCAAACCAACGGAACATAGCCAAACACAGCCTAACTGAACGTAACGTGCCGCCACACATATTGGCGGACTCCCCACGGCCAAGCAGATTATAGTAGACGACAATACGGCGTAGAAATCCACCAAATATCAACGTGTACCACAAAAGTCAAACCCATCCTGACCAAACGTTACCAAAACTAACCTAACCGAACGAAACCTGACCGAACCTATCATGCCACGACCGCCATTGCTGGTCTCCCAAAGGTCGTGCAGAGTATGGTAGAGCCATGAAGAGCGCAGGAATACACCGTACAGCGCAAAAATCGGAGTTATTCTATCCTAACCCAACCAAACGGAACACAACCAGACGTACCTAACTCCATCTAACGTACCTACTCAATTATTCCTGGCATCCCCACGGCAAAGCCTAACACATTAGAGCACAGTACAGCACAGGAATCCAACGGACAGCAGTGAATTAGCTCAGAAGTTAAGGTCACCATTGCCTAACCCACAAATTTTAACATAACCAGACGTAGCATAACCCAAAATAACGTGCCACGACCACTATTGCTGTCCTCCCCAGATTCGATCAGAGCATAGTAGAGAAGAGTGGAGTGCAGAACTCAACCGAACAACAGTGTATAACACGAAAGGCAAAGCTATCCAGACCTAACCCAAACTAACATAGCCGAACCAAACGTAGCATAACCCAAACTAACGTACCGAAACCACCATTACTGGGCTCCCGGAGACGAGTAGAGTGTAGTAGAGATATGTAGATCGTACAAATCCACCGAATAGCAGTGTATGGCTCACCAGTCAACTCTATCCTATCCAAACCTGTCCAAACGTAATATAAGCATATGTAACACAACTTAACTTAACGTGCCGAGACCACTACTGCTGGCCTCTCCGTACCCAAGCAGAACACATTAGAGGAGAGTAGGACGCAGAAATACATAGTATCTTAGTGCATATCACAATAGTAGAAGTTACCCTATCCGAACATAAGCACACGGAGCATAACTGGACGTCACTCCACCTAACGTGCCGAGACCGCTATTGCAAGCCTCGCTGGAACCAAGCAGAAAATGCCATATCACAGTAGAGTGCAGTAATCCACCGCATTGCAGTGTATAGCAAGAAAGTGGATGATATCCTAACCCGACCTGTCCCAACCTAACGCAACCGAATGTAGCCAGACTCAACATAAGGTGCCGAGACTAGAATAGCTGTCCTCCCATAGTCGAGCAGAGTATATTAGAGCAATGAAGAGCACAGGAATCCACCGAGTGGCAGTGTATAGCACAAAGGCCAAAGCTTCCATATCCTAACATAACCGAACGTAGCATAACCGAACGAAACCTAACTTAACATATTGCGCCACGACCGCAATTGCTGGCCTCCCCAGAGTAGAGCGGATAATGGTAGAGCACAATGGAACGCAGAAATCCACCGAATAGCAGTGTATGTCATGAAAGTCCAGGCTATCCAGGCCAAACATGAGATAACGTAGTCCAACCAAACGTAGCATACCTCGAACTCGCGTGCCGAGACCACCATTGCTGGCCTCCACAGAGCCAAGCGGAACACATTATAGCAGAGTAGAGGGCAGAAATCCACCGTATGACAGTGCAAGGCACGAAAGTCTAAGCAACCCAAACCTAACGCAAACCAACTGAAAATAGCCAAACGTAGCCTATCCAAACCTTACGTGCCGAGACCACCATTGCTGGCCTCCACAGAGCCAAGCGGAACACATTATAGCAGAGTTGAGGGCAGAAATCCACCGTATGACAGTGCAAGGCACGAAAGTCTAAGCAACCCAAACCTAACGCAAACCAACTGAAAATAGCCAAACGTAGCCTATCCAAACCTTACGTGCCGAGACCACCATTGATGCCTTCTTCAGCGCCAAGAAGATCATATTAGAACACATTAGAGCGCAGAAATCCACCGAATAGCAGTGTATAGCGCAAAAATCGAAGCTATCCTGACCTAACACAGCGTCATAAAACCGAATGCAACCTAACTCGGACTAACGTGCCGAGACCAATATTTCTGACCTCCCCATAGACCACCAGAATACACTAGAGACGAGTAAACCGCAGAAATCCACCGGTGAGGAGCGTATGGCACAAAAGTCAAAGCCATCCTAACCAAACTTAGCCTAACCTAACCTAACCAAACGAAAACTAAACTCAAACAAACGTGTCTCATCCGCTACTGCTTGCCTCCCGAGAGACAAGCGGAAACTACCAGAGCAATAAAGAGAGCAGATATCGAACGAATAGCAGCGTATAGCACAAAAGTAACAGTTATGCTAACGAAACCTAACCAAACGTAGCCAAGCCAAATCTAATCTAGATCAACTTAACGTGCCGAGACCACGATTGCTGGCCACCCCAGAGCCAAGCAGTACATTCTATATCACAGTGTAGCGCAGAAATCGACGGTATAGCGGTGTATAGCGCGAAGGTCGAAGCTACCCTATCCCGACCATACCAAAGGTAGCGTAACCAAACGCAACATAACTCAGACTTCCGTGCCGAGGCTGCTATGGCTGCCCTCGCCAGAGCCAAGCAGAACGTATTAGAGGGGAGTAGAGCGCAGAAATCAGTCGAACCGCAGTGCATAGCACAATAGTCAAATTAAAAATATCCTAACATAGGCGTACGTAACGTATCCGAACGTAGGTTAACACAACCTAACATGCTGCGACAACTGTTGTTTGCCCCCCAGAGCCAAGCAAAATGTACTAGAGCACAGTTGAAAGCAGAAAGCCACCAGATTGCAGTCTACAGCACAGAAGTCAGAAATATCGTGACCTTGCCTGCCATAACCCAACCTAATCAAACGTGAACTGACTGAACCTGAATTGCCGCGACCACCATTGCCGGCCTTCCCATGGTCGAGCAGAGTATAGCGGAGCACAGTAGACGGCAGAATGGCGCCCAATAGCTGTGCATGGCACAAAAGGCAAAGAAACTCCGATCCAACCTGGCCTAATCTGACCCAAGCAAACGTAGAGTAGCTAAACCTATCGTGCCGTGTCCACTATTGCTGGCCTCTCCATCGCCATGCAGATCATATTAGAGGTGGGTAGAGCACAAATATCAATAGAAACGCAAAGCATAACACAATAATCGAAGTTACCCTATCCTAACGTGTCGATACGTAATATAACCGAACGTAGCTTAATTCAACCTAAGATGCCGAGACAACTATTGCTAGCCGTCAGTGCCAAGCAGAATATTCTAGAGCCCAGTAGAGAGCAGTAGTCCACCGCAAAGCAGTGCATAGCACAAAAGTGGAGGATACCGTAACCAAACCTGACATAGCCTAACCTAACCGAACGTAGCATAACTCAACAAATGGTGCCGAGGAATGTGTTCCTGGCATTCCCAGAGCCAAGCAGCGCATATTATAGCAATGTAGAGCGCGAAAATCCACCGAGTGGCGGTATATATCACAAGAGTCAGAGCCACCCTGTCCTAACCAAACCAAACGTAACATGGACATAGCTAATCTATCTCATACTAACACTCCGAGTCCGCTATTGCTGGCCTCCACAGAGACAAGCTGCATATACTAGAGTACTGCAGAGCGCAGAAATCCATCCAACAACAGTATACACCGCGTAAGTCAAAGCTATCCAAACGCAGCCCAGACTAACGTAACCTAACCAAACGCAACCAAACTCAGACAAACGTGACGAGACCAATACTGCTGTCCTTCTGATGGCCAAGCAGAAATATGCTAGAGCACAGTAGAGCGCAGAGCGCCACCGAAATGTAGTGTATAACACAAAAGTCAAAGCTATCCTTTCCTAACGTAGCCAAACGTGACATGAGCAGATGTAACGGAAACAAAACTGACGTGCCGCGACCACTATTGCTGGCCTCACGTGAGATAAGTAGAGTACAGCTGAGCAACGTAGAACGCTGCAGTCTTCCGGATAGCAGTGTATAGCACAAAGGTCAAAGCTGGTTTTACAAAACATAATCGAACCTGACCTAACAGAAAGCAACATATCACAAACTAACGTGCCGCCAGCACTATTGCTGGCGTCCACAGAGACAAGCAATGTGTGATAGCGCATTGAAGTGCGCAGATGTCGATAGAATAACAGTGTGTAGCAAGAAAGTCGAAGTTATCCTAACCTAACACATCGTAACCTAACATAGCCAAACGTACTCTAACCCAACGTAACATGCCGCGGCCACTATTGCTGGCCTCCCGAGAGTCGAGCAGTGTATAGTTGAGTATAGTAGAGCGCGGAAATCCACAGAGTAACAGTGTGTTCTACGAAAACCAAATCTATCCAAGCATAACCGAAGCAAACATAGCCTAACAATCCGTTGCCTGACTAAACCTAACGTGACGGGACAACTATTACTGGCCACCCCAGAGCCGAGCATGGTGTAGTAGAGCAATGTAGAGCGAAGAAATCCTCCGAAGACAAGTGTATAGCACAAAAGTCGAGGGTACGCTAACCTAACCTAGCGCTAGCAAACCTAATCTTACGTAGCATAACTCAACGTAACGTGTCGCGAACACTGCTGCTCACATCCCCAGGGCCAAGCAGAATTCGGTAGAGCACCGTAGATCACATGAGTCCAACGAATAACAATGTACAGCACGAAAGATGGGGCCTTCCTAACCGAACTTACCCTAACCTAACAAAACCAACCGTAACATAACCCAACGTAATGTACCACGACCACAACTGCTCGCTCCCCGGAGTCGAGCGTAGTATAGTAGAGCAATGTAGAGTGCGGAAATGCACCGAGAAGCATTGTTTCGCTCAAAGGACGGAGAAATCTTAAGCAATCCTTCCCAAGTTAACCCAACGTTACGTAACCTAACTCATGCTGGCGTGACGGGAGTACTATTACTGGCCACCGCAGTGCCTATCAGTACATGTTAGAGCGCATTGGGGCGCAGATACCCACCGAACATCAGTGTAAAGCACATAAGTCAAAGTAGCCTCTCGTAACATAGCCAAACGTAGCAGAATAAAACGCAACGTAACTCAACCTAACATGACGAGGCCACTGTAGCTGGCTCCCGCGGATACAAGCCGCATGTACTAAGGCACATTAATGCCTAGAAATCAACCACATTGTAGTTAATAGCGCAAAAGTTGAAGATATCCTAACCTAAGTTGATTTACACTAAGCTAACCAAACGTAGCATAGCTCAATATAACGTGCCGCGACCACTGCTGCTGGCGTCCTCAGAGACAAGCAGGATTTAGTAGAGAACAGCAGGCCATAGAAATCAATCTGGTAACAGTGTACAGCACGAAACCCTGAGCAATACTGATCAAACTTCACCTAACCCTACCTATCCAAACGCAACCAAACCAAATCTGAAGCGCCACAACCACTATTGCCCGCCTCCCAAGAGTCTAGCAGTCTATAGTAGAGCAAAGTAGAGCGCAGAAATCCACCAAATAGCAGTGTACAGCACAAAAGACAAACTAGCATAACCTAACCTAGCCAAACGTAACACACGCAAACGTAACATAACACAGTCTAACATAACGAGACAACTTTTGCCGGCCTCCACAGAGACAAGCAGAATGTACTGGAGCACGGTAGTGCGCAGGATCCGCCGCATTGAAGTGTATAACGAGGAAGCCAGGGATAGTAAAACTACAACTGACCGAACCTATCCAAGCTAATCGTAGCCGAACAAAACATAACGTGCCGAGAACCCTATTGTAGGCCTCCCCAGAGTCAAGCACCAGATACTAGAGCACAGTAGAGCGCAGAAATCCACAGGGTAGCAATGTATAGCACAAAAGTCAAAGCTATAATATGCTTATGTGTACAAACTTAACATAACCGAACGTAACATACCTAAACCTAACGTACAGCGGCCACAATTGCTGGCATCCCCAGAGCCGGGCGAACATATTAGTGGACAGTAGAGCGCAGAAATCCATAGAATCGCAGTGTACAGGATAATAGTCATATACATCCTCACCTAATCATTTTAAACATAACATAACCATGCGTAGCCCACCACAACATAATGTTCCGAGCCCAATATTGCTTGGCACCCCAGAGCCAGGCAGGAAGTATTAGAGCACAGAAGATGGAAGATATCCGCGGACAACAATGTATAGCACAAATGTCTAATTATTGCTTGGCACCCCAGAGCCAGGCAGGAAGTATTAGAGCACAGAAGATGGAAGATATCCGCGAACAACAATGTATAGCACAAATGTCTATGTTAGCCTATCCTGACCTCACCAAACGTGACACAACCAAGTGCAGCATAACTCAACCTAACGTGCCGAGACGAATACTGCTGGCCTCCCATGGCCAAGCAGGACATACTACAGCACAGCAGAGCGCAGAAGTCCACCGAATTGCAGTGTATGCCGCTAAGGTCAAACATGACTTGACCTAAGCTCACCTAACCTAACCTGCCCAAACGTATTGTAACACAACACAGCAAGGCGAGACCAACATTGCAGGCCTTCCAGGAGCCGAGCAAAGCATGCTAGAGCGCATTAGAACGCAGTACTCCAACGAATAGCAGTGCATGGCACAAAAATCAAAGTAGCATATCCTAACCTAGCCAATCCTAACATACGCAAACGTAACAGTGCTAAACCTAACACGACGAGACAACTAGTGCTGGCCTGCACAAAGAGAAGCAGAATGTGCTATAGCGCAGTAGATAGCAGAAATCCACCTCATTGCAGTAAACAGCACTAAAGCCGCAGATACCCTAGCCTAACCAGACCTAACCTAACCTATCCTGACCTAACCTGACTTAACCAAACGTTGCGTATGCCACCCTAACCTGCCGAGACCACTAATGCTGGCGTCCCCAAAGCCTAGCAGAATGTACTAAAGCAGAGTAGAACGCATAAATCCACCGCAATGCGGAGAATGCCACAGAATCCATAGATATCCTAACCCATCCTGTCCTAACCTAACCTAACCATGTGTAGGCTATCTCAACATAACGTACCGATACCGCTATTGCTGTCCCTCCCAGAGCCAAGCGGAACATATTAGGGAGCAGTAGCATGCAGGAATCCCCCGAATAGCTGCGTATAGGGCAAGAGTCATAGCCAGATATTCCTAACCTAACCAATCGGGACGTAACCAAACGTAACCTAACAGAAACTAGCCGGGACCATTATTGCAGTCCTCCACATAGCCAAGCAGAGCATATTAGAACACCGTATATCACAGAAGTCCACCGAAGAGCATTATATGGTGCAAAAGTCCATGTTACCCTCCCCTACACTAACCAAACGCAGCATAACCAAGCGTAGCCTAAATCAAACTAACGTGCTGGGACACGATGACTGGACTCACCAGATTTGAGCAGAGTATAGTAGAGCAATATAGAGCGTTGTGATTCGCCGAAAAGCAATGTACAGCGCAAAAGCCCATGGTATGCTATCCTAACCTGTCCAAACGTAGTATGAACAAACGGAACCTACCATAACCTATCGTGCCGGAACAACTATTGCTGGATTACCCAGAGCATCCCCAGAGCATCCTAACTTAACCAAACGTTCCGAGACCACTATTGCTGGATTACCGTAAGCCGAGCAGAATATACTAGGGCACGGTAGAGCGCAGGGAGCCACGGAATAGCAGCGCATAGCACAATAGTCCTATACATCACAACCCAGCACGACCAAACCTAACATAACCAAACGTAGACTACCTTAGCTTGACATGCCGATACCACCACCTTTTGCCTCCACAGTGCCAAGCAGAACATATTAGAGTACGGCAGAGTGCAGCAGTTGGCCGAATAGGAGTTCATACCACAAAGGTCGTTGCTACCCTGTCTTAACCAAACCAAGCCTAACATAAACAAATGTAGCCTAAGTGAACATAACGTGCCGAGACCGCCATTGCTGGCATTCTCAGAGCCAAACAGAACATGTCAGAGAACAGTAGAGCGCAGAAATCCACGTACAGCAGCGTATAGTGCGAAAGACGAACATATGCTGACGAAACATAGCATAACATGGCCTATCCAAACGTAACAAAAGCCAAACTAACGTGCCGCGACACTGATGCTCGCGCTCCCAGAGACAATCAGAATATAACAGAGCACAGGAGAGTGCAGAAATCCGTAGCATAGCGGTGTTGAGCACAGAAGTCAGTGGTATCCTACCCTAACCCATCGAAACATAACATAGTCTAACTCAATCTGCCTCAAACTAACGTGTCGCGACCCGTATTGCTTGCCTCAGCAGAGACAAGCAGAGTATGGTAGAGTGGAGTAGAGCGCTGAAAGCCAAAGAATCGCAGTGTATATAAGAAAAGTCGCAGCTACCCGAACCCAGCCATAGCTAACGTAACATGACCGAACGTGGCCTATCTCAGCCTAACGTGCCTAGACCAATACTTCTGGCATCCCCATCGCCAAGCAGAGCGTATTAGAGGAGAGTACAGCGCAGGCGCCCATGGAATTGCAGTGTATAGCAGAAAAGTCAAAGCCATCCTAACCAATCGCTACGCAACCTAATCTAACCGAACGTAGAATAGCAAAACCGTAATAGCCGAAACCACTATGCAGGCATCCCAAGAGAAAAGCGGAGCACATTAGAGCACAGTGGAGCAAGGAATTCCACCGAGCAACTATGTATAGCACGTAAGTCAAAGCCATCACAACCAAACCAAGCCAAACCTAACCTAGTCGCACGTAACACAACAAAACCTATCGTGCCACGACCGCTGTTACTGGCCACTCCAGAGTCAAGCATTGCATAGTAGAGCAACGAAGAGCGCAGTAATCCACCAAATAGAAATGCTGAGCACAAAAGTCAAAGCTATCCTATCCGAGCTTTAGCAAACGTAAAATAACCAAACTTTACCTGACTCAACTTAACGTGCATGGGACACTATCGATTCCATCACCAGAGCCAAGTAGAATATACAAGAGGACAGTAGAGCACAAATGTCCGCCGCATTGCAGTGTAAAGCAGAAAAGTCAAAGATATCCTAACCTAGCCTGACCTAACCCGATCTTACCGAACGCAGCCTAACTTAAAATAACTTGCTGAGACAACTATTGCTGTCCCTCGCGGAGTGAAGCAGAGCATACTAGAGCAGAGCAGAGCGCAGAAATCCTCCGAATAGCAGTGTATAGCACAAAAGGCATATCTAACCTAACCCAACCTAGACAAGCGTGATATAACCAAACGTAACGTAACACAACATAACGTGCCTAGACCACTACTGCTGCCTTCCATACAGCCAACCGGAAAATACTAGAGTATGGCAGGGCGCAGTGGGCCTCCAAAGAGAGGCGAATAGCACAAAAGTCAAGTATACCCTAACCTTACCTGGCCCAACCTAACCCAACAAACGTGGACTCACTCAATCTAAGGAGATGAGACCACTATTGCTGGCATCGCCAGTGCCCAGCAGAACGGACGAGAGCACAGTAGATCGCAGAAATCCACCGTACAGCAGTGTTCACCACGAAAGTCAAAGCTACGCAATCTTAACCCAAACTAATGTAACCAAATCAAACTACTAGCTTAAAGCAAGCTCACGTGCAGACAGCACAATTGCCGTCCTTCCCTCAGACAAGCTGAACATATCAGATCACAGTGGATCGTCGAAAGCCACCTAACAGCAGTGTATAGCACAAAAGTCAAAGCTATCCCCTCCTAACCTAACAAACCTCAACGTTCCCGAACGTAACCTAACTAAGCCTAACGTGCAGCAACGAGTATTGCTGGCCTCCTTACATTCGAGCAGAGTATAGTAGAGCAAAGTAGTGCGCAGCAATCCGCTGAATAGCAGTCAGTACCAAGAAAGTCACAGCTGTCCAAACCTAACGCAAACAGACATAAACTAACCGAACGCAGCCTAACTCAACTTAAAGTACGGAGACCACAATTGCTGGCCTCCTGAGAGCCAAGCAAAGAGTATTAGAGCCCATTGTAGCGCAGAATATTACCGAGAAGCCGTATACATAACAAAAGTCATTGCTGTCCCCTCTTACCCTAACCAAACGTAAGACAACCACGTAGCCTCAATCAAACTAACGTGCCGGGAACAATAATACGGGCATCCCCAGAGTCGTACAGAGTATAATAGAGCAAAGTGGAGCGCAAAAATCCACCGAATAGCAGTGTATAACTCAAGAATCAAAGCTATCCGCTCCTAGCCTATCCAAACCTAATGAAATCAAATTTATCCTACCATAACCGAACGTGCCGAGACGACTATTGTTGGAATCCCCAGAGACAAGCTGAATATACCAGAGCACAGTAGGGCGCATACAGCCACCGAAATAGCAGCGTATAGAACAAAAGTCAAATATGACCAAACCTAACCTTACCTATCCTTAGCAAACAAAACGTGGACTAACTAAACCTAACGAAACGAGACCACTATTTCTCGCCCCCCCCCCCATACAATCAGAAAGTACTAGAGCACAGTAGAGCGCAGAAATCCAACGTACAGCAGTATATAGCAGAAAAGGCAAAGCCAACCTAACCAAACTTAGCCCAACCTAGCATAAGCAAACGTAACCTGACTCAACCTATAGCGTCACGAGCACTATTACCGGCCTCACGATAGCAAAGCGGAGTGTCATAGGGCACTGCAGGGAGCAGCAGACCATAGAATAGCTTTGTGATGCACAAAAGTCCAAACTATCTTTACCTAACCCAACGTAGCCCAACCTAACCGAACGGAACCTGTCTCAAACTAACGAGACGCGACCACTATTGCTGGCCTCCACGGAGCCAAGCAGAAAGTATTAGGGTAGAGTAGGGCGCAGAAATTCATAGAAGGGCATTGTACAGCAGAAAAGTCAGAGCTTTCAAGACCTAACCCAAACTAACGTAACCTAACCAAACGTAGCCAAGCTAAGTATCACGCGCCGCGACCGCTACTGCTGACCTAGACAGGGACAAGCTGATTACAGTAGAGCTGATTAAAGCGCAGAAATCCACCGAAAAACAGTGAATTGCACGGAAGTCTGAGTTACCCTAACCAAGCCATGTCTAACCTAACATACCCTAACGTAGCGTAGCTCAAGCTGACATGCCGAGACCACTGCTGCTGGCCTCCCCAGAGCCAGTCAGAACGTATTAGGGCACAGTGGATGGTAGAAATACGCCGAATAGCAGTGCATTTCACAAAAGTCAAAGCCACCCTATCCTAGCCCAACGGAACGTAACAGAGCCATGAATAACACAACTAAACTTAGCGGGCCGCGAACACAATCGCTGGCCTCAAGAGAGACCACCAGATTGTAATAAAGCAGAGTAAGGCGCAGAAAACCAACGATCGGCAGCGCACAGCACAAAAGTCAGTGCTATCCTTGCCAAACCTAATCAAACATAACATAACTGAACGTAACCTAACTCAAACTAACGTGCATATAAAGCTACTCCTGATATTTCCAGAGCCCAGCAGACACACTAGAGCGCAGTAAAGCACGGAAATCAACCGAATAGCGGTGTATAGCTAAGATGTCAAAGCTATCCTAGCCTAAGCGAACAAAGCATTGTATAACCAAGCGAACCTAACCAAATCAAACGTGCCTACACCACTGTTGCTGGTGAAGCAGAATATACTAGAGCACAGTAGACTGCCGAAGCCGCCATTTTGCAGTGTAAAGCACAAAAGTCGAAGATGACCAGACCTAACCTGACCAAACCTAACCTAATCAAACGTAGCCTAGCACATCGTAACGTGCCGAGGCCATTATTCCTGGCCTTCCCAGATCCAAGCTGAACATGGTAGAGCACAGCAGAGCGGAGAAATCCTACGAAGAGCAGTGTATAGCTCAAAAGTCAAAGCTGTCCCCTCCTAACCTAACCCACCGGAACATAAACAAACGTAACCTAGCTCAACCAAACGTGCCGTGAACACTACTGCTGGCCTCAGCAGAGCCAAGCAGAGAATGTTAGTGGAGAGTATTGCGCAGAAGTGCATACAACAGCAGTGCACAGCAAAAAAGTCAGAGCTACCAGAACCTATCAAACACAAACGTAACCTAACGAAACGTCGAATACCTTAACACAACGTGCCGCAGCCACTGTTGTTGGACTCCCCAGTGCCAAGCAGAATTTAGTAGAGCCAAGTGGAACGCAGAAAGGCAGCAAATAGCAGTGTATGGCACAAAAGTCAAAGATATCCTAACATAACCAGACCAAACCTAACCTCGCCAAACGTAGAATAACTAAACCCAACGAGCCCAAATCACTATTGCTGGCCTCACCAGAGCCCAGCGGAATATACTAGAGCCCAGCAGGGCGCAGAATTCCGCCGCACTGCAGCTTAAAGCTGAAAAGATGATCAGATCCTAACCTAACCAGGCCTACACTAACCAAGCCATACGTAGCCTAACGCAACTCAACGTGCCGGGGCTACTATTGCTGGCCTTCCAAGAGCCACACTGAACATGTTAGAGCACAGTAGAGCGCAGAAGTCCGCCGAATAGCACTGTAGAGCAGGACAGGTAGTGACATATTCTCCTAACCTGTCCAATGATAATGTAGCAGAACGTAACATAACACTGCCTACCGCGTCGCGACCTTTATTACTGGCCTTACGCGAGCCAAGCAGAATGTGACAGAGCGTTTAGAGCGCAGGAGTCCATGGAATAGCTGTGCGTAGCACAAAAGTCAATGCCACCATAACCAAACATATCCCAAACTATCCTAATCAAATGTAACATAACTGAACCTGTAGTGTCGCGACCACGATTGCTGGCCACCCCAGAGTCGAGCAGAGGACATCAGAGCTATGTGGAGCACAGAAATCCACCGAAAGGCAGTGTATGGCGCAAAGGTGAAAGCTATCCAGTCCTAACCCAACCAAACTTAACATTACCAAACTTAGTCCCACTCAGCCTAACGTGCCGCAACAAGTATTGCTCGCCTCCGCAGAGTCCAGCAGAGCGTATTAGAGGAGAGTAGAGCACAGGAATCCATAGGATCTGAGTGTTTAGCAGATAACTCGATACTATCCAGACATAACCGAAGAAAGCATAACATAGCCAAACGTATACTATCTCAACGTAATGTGCCGAGACCACTATTACTAGGATCCCAAGAGCCAAGCAGAACATACCAGAGCAGAGCAGAGCGCAGGAATCCGCCGAAAAGCAGCGAGTAGCTTAAAAGACATAGCTATCCTAGCCTAACCCATCCAAACGTCGCATAGCCAGACGTAACTTAACGCAACCTAACGTGCAATGACTACTCTTTCTGACCTCGGCAGTGCCAGTCAGAGTATACCAGAGCACAGTAGGCCGCAGCAGTCCGCCACGTTGCATAGTAAAACACAAACTCAGGAATATCCTGATCTAACCTGACCTAGTCTCGCCAAAGCAAAGGTTGCATAACTCAGCATGACGTGCCAAGGCTGCCATTGCTCCCTTTTCCAGAGCCAAGCTGAACGCATTAGAGCACCGTAGAGTGCAGAAGTCCGTCGAACGTGAGTATATAGCACAAGGGACATAGCTATCCTCTGCTACCCTTTCAAATCGTAACATGCCCAAAAGTAACCTAACTCAAACTTTCGTGCCACGACCACTATCGCTGGCTTCCCCAGAGTCGAGCAGAGCATAGTAGAGCAACGTACAGCGCAGAAACCCACCGAATAGCTGTGTACAGCACAAAAGTCTAAGCTGTCCTAGCCTAACCTGACCTAACCTGGCCCAAACTAACGTTGCTTAACACAGCATAACGTGCCAGGACGACTATTGCTCTCAATCCCATAGCCAAGCTGTACATATCAGATCACAGTGGACCGCCGAAAGCGGCCGACCAGCTGTGTATAGCACAAAAGTCAAAGCTATCCTCTCATAGCCTAACGAACTGAAACATACCCTAACGCAACCTATCCCAACCTAACGGGCAGCGACCACTATTGCTCGCCTCCTCAAAGTCAAGCAGAGTGTAATAGACCAGAGTGGAGCGCTGGTATCCACCGGAAAACAGTCTATCCCGAGAAAGTCAAAGCAATCCAGACCACAACCAAACACTCGTAACCCAACCAAACGTAACCTAACAGAACCTAACATGCCGCGACCTCTATATAGGGCCTCCTCAGAGGCAGGCAGAGCATACTGGAGCACATTAGAGCGCAGTAATCCAACGAACATCGGTTTCTAGCACAAAAGCCAAAGCTACCCTAGCCTAACCTAACGAAACATAGCATAACCAAACGTAACATAACGAAACCTAACGTGCCGTGAACACTATTGCTGACCTCTATAGAGCCAGCCAGCGTATGCCAGAGCCCAGTAGAGCGCAGAAATCCGTCGCATTGCTGTGTACTGCACAAAGGTCGATGACAACCTAGCCCACCCTGACCCAACGTAACCTAACCAAACGTAGCCTAAATCAACATAACGTGCCGCGACCGCTACTTTTGGCCTCCACAGAGCCAAGCAGAACACATTAGAGGAGAGAAGAGTGCAGAAGTCCAAAGAATGGCAACGTATAGCAGAAAGGTCAAAGTTATCCTAGCCCAACCCGGACAAGACTAACCTATCCAAACGTAACATAACTGAACCTAATTTGCCGAGACCACCATAGCCGGCATCGCTGAGTCGTGCAGAAAATATTATTGCACACTGGAGCGCAGAATTCCACCAAAAAGCAGTGTATAGCATAAAAGTCGGATCTATCCTATCATAACCTAACCAAACGTAACCTAACCCAAACTAACGTGCCGAGACCACAACTGCTGGCACCCGCAGAGCCCGGCAGAATATGCTAGAGCACAGTAAAGCATCGAAATCAACCGCATTGCTGTGCATAGCGCAAGAGACGAAGGCAACCTGACCAAACATAGTCTAACCTAACATAACCAGACGTAATTTGCCGCGATCACTATTATGTTACATATGCGAGGTTAGGTTAGGTATAGATCGGTTAGGATAGCCATGACCGTCGTCCATACACTGTGTTCCTTTGGGTTTCTGAACTCTCCTCTCCATTAATCTGTGCTGCTCTGCCCTGGAGTGGTCAGCAGTAGCGATCACGGCACGATAGGCTTAGTTAGGTTGCGTGTGGCTATGTTACGCTTTGTTATGTTAGGACAGTGTAGCAATGACTTCTTTTCTACGCGCTGCTATTCGGAGAGTTTCTGCTCCCTACTGTGCTCTAATATTAATCTACTTGCCTCAAGGGAGGCAGAAATTGAGGTCTCGGCACGTTAATTCGGTTTCGGTTACGTTTGGTTAGTTAAGGTTACGCCATGTTCGGTCGAGATAGCTTCGACTATCGTGCTATGAACCGTTATTCGGCGGATTCCTGCTCTCGTCTGTTCTCTACAGCATTCTGCTTTGCTCTATGGAGGCCAGCAGCAGTTGTCTCGGCACGTTGGTTTGAGCAATGTAACGCTTGGTGATGTGAAGGTTCGTTAAGTTAGGATAGAGTAGTTTTGACTTTTGTGCTATACACTGATATTTGATGGATTCCTGCGCTCTGCTCTCCTTTAATATCTTCTGCTCGGCTCTGGGGAGGCCTGCAATTATGGTCCCGGCCCGATAAGTTTAGTTAGGCTACGTTCGGTTATGTTACGTTTGGTTGCGTTACGTTTGGCTATGTTGGTATAAGATAACTTTGACTTTTGTGCTATACACTGCAATGCGGCGGATTTCTGCGCTCTGCTGTTCTCCAGCGTCTTCTGGTTGGCTATGGGGAGGCAGCTAATGGTGTCTTCGGCGCTTCAGGGTTGGTTCGGTTACGTTCGGGTATGTTACGTTTGGTTGCGTTACGTTTGGCTATGTTGGTATAAGATAACTTTGACTTTTGTGCTATACACTGCAATGCGGCGGATTTCTGCGCTCTGCTGTTCTCCAGCGTCTTCTGGTTGGCTATGGGGAGGCAGCTAATGGTGTCTTCGGCGCTTCAGGGTTGGTTCGGTTACGTTCGGGTATGTTACGTTTGGTTGCGTTACGTTTGGCTATGTTGGTATAAGATAACTTTGACTTTTGTGCTATACACTGCAATGCGGCGGATTTCTGCGCTCTGCTGTTCTCCAGCGTCTTCTGGTTGGCTATGGGGAGGCAGCTAATGGTGTCTTCGGCGCTTCAGGGTTGGTTCGGTTACGTTCGGGTATGTTACGTTTGGTTGCGTTACGTTTGGCTATGTTGGTATAAGATAACTTTGACTTTTGTGCTATACACTGCAATGCGGCGGATTTCTGCGCTCTGCTGTTCTCCAGCGTCTTCTGGTTGGCTATGGGGAGGCAGCTAATGGTGTCTTCGGCGCTTCAGGGTTGGTTCGGTTACGTTCGGGTATGTTACGTTTGGTTGCGTTACGTTTGGCTATGTTGGTATAAGATAACTTTGACTTTTGTGCTATACACGGCTATTCGGTGGGCTTTGCGCTCTAATCTGCTCTAGTATGTTCTGCAAGGCTCCATGGAGGTCAGAAGTACTGGTCACAGCACGTTATGTTGAGTTAGGCTACGTTTGGTTAGGCTGGGTTTGTTCAGGTTAGGTAAGGATACCTTTCACTTTCTTGCTATACACGGCAGTGGGGCTGATCCCTGCACCCTACTGCGCTCTTGTTTGCTCCGCTTGGCACTGGGGAAGGAAGTAATAGTGGCCCTGGCACGTTAGGATAATATAGGTTGCGTATGTCTACGCTACGTTTAGCTAAGTTAGGATAGGATACCTTCCACTTTTGTCCTATACACTGCTATGCGCTGCATTTCTGTGCTCTACGTTGCCCGGCTGTACTCCGCCCGACTCACTGGTGGCCAGCAATGGTTGTCGGTGCAGGTTAGGATAAGCTATGTTACATTTGGTCAGGTCAGGTTGGCCAAAGTTTTTTTTAGGACCACTATGGCTTTCATGCCATACACTGTTTTTTCGGTGGACTTCCGCGATCCACTGTGCTCGATTGTGTTCTGCCTGGCTATGGGTAGGCCAGCAACAGTGGCCCCGGCACGTTAGGTTCAATTACTTTACGTTTGGTTAAGTTAGGATGGGGTAGCATTGGCCTCGTTCTAAGCGCTGATACTGGGACGATTTCTTCGCCCTATATCGATCTATTATACCCTGCTCGTCTCTGGGAAGGCCAGCAGTAGTGGTCGTGGCACGATACGTTGAGTTAGGTTTCGTTCGATTACGATAGGTTGTGTTGGGTTAGGTTAAGTTTGGCTAGGATAGCTTTGACTTTCACGCTATACACAGTTTTTCGGTGGATTCCTGCGCTGTACTGTGCTCTACAATATTCTGCTTGTCTCTGTGGTGGCCAGCAACTGTGGTTGCGCCAAGTCAGGTAGAGTTGGATAACGTATTCTTAAGTTAGGTTAGGTCAGGTTAGGCTCGGATAGCTTTGACACACGGCGACCATTTGGCGAGTATTCCGGAAGACTCTCGACCGTCGCGCGGGCGAGTGACAGCGAGATTCCACAGGGACCGGTACTAGGGCCTATCCTCCCGGATCTCAGGTTCGACGGCGTGTTGCGTACACACCTCCACTGTGGCCTGTGCCCGGCGTGATTCGCGGATTACACGCTGGAGGTGGCCGCCGTTTCGTGCTTGTAGGGGGACACACTGCTCGCGGAAAGCGGAGTGGCCCTCGTCGCTGATAGCATCCGGCGTCTGCGGCTTAGCATTCCTCCCGAGAAGACGGAGGCCTTGTGGTTTTGCCATCGGTCCCGGGAGAAGACGCCACAGCCACGAATGCTAATGCCGAGGTCGAGTTTCGTGACCGGATGAAGTGTCTCTGTCTCATCCTCGACAGTCACCTTATGTTCGCCGAGCAATTCTTTGCTCTGAAACGGAGCCTGGATGTGATGCCAGGGGCGCCGTTACGCCTGCTCTCCAACCTCGGCGGAGCCGACGGAAGGGTGCGGCGACTCATCACCGGAGTCGATCGATCGGTGGCACTTCACGAGGATCCGATCTGCTCGTACGACCTGGCCGCTAGTCCGCGCAGACGGGCGGTTCTCCGGCGAGTCGCCGGCAGGATGGTTATAAGGGTCGTGCGGGGATAAAGCACGACTTCCCACGATGCTGCGATGGTCCTGGCGGGTGATTATCCGTTCGAACTGCTTGCGTATGGGTTGGCCCATATCTACGGACACGTCCAGCGAGGCGGTGACGGTGCTCCTGAAGAGGTGGCCGTTTCGGTGGGGCGAATGTACCGACGGCCCGTGATGTCAGCCTTCCGAGCTCGGCTGAGGAAGCCGAGCAGCCGGGCGCACCGGCCGGTCTGGGCTGTGCTCCCTGCGATGTATGCGTGGGTGCGCAGCGGCAGCCGACACATTTTCAGGCTGACGCAGGTGTCAACCGGGCACGGATGCTTCAGAGTGTACCTGTGTCGCATCGGTCGGGAAAGTGATACGCGCGCTCATCACTGCCGGGAAGGGCGGGACACCGCGCGGCATACGCTGGAGGTGTGTCAGGCCATGGCTCGCGAGCGCCGGGCAGATGGTCGCGTGGTGGGTCAGGACCTCTCGTCCTCTGTCATGGTTGATCAGATAACGAAGAGCGCAGGTGCGCGGTGTGCGGTTGCCTGCACCTGCGAGGCGGCCATTTTACAGAAGGGGGCCGCGGAGAGAGCCAGCGACCGTACCGCGTGCTCCAAGCGCGTATGGCGTGGAAACTGCGAGTGCGACGTTGCTTGGCGCCAAGCGCCCAGCCGGATGGGTTAACGCGTTATCCATCTGCCTTCCTGAGTGACCCTGTACTTACGGCAGGGTGTACCGCCCTTCTATTCCGTTAAAACCTGGGCCAGGGAGACCACAGACAGGCGGCTGGTGGCCCGTCTGTTCGAGAGAGCATGGTCCGTGCGCGCGGCGCCACGTGAAGGTCACGCGCGTCTGCAGGGTATGAGTGCGTTGCGATGCGGTGGTATGCGGGGCGTGTGTACCCGAAAACGTCTCGTCTCGTGCGCATGGACATGGAAGCCTCGGGTGCGAGTTTCCGTAGCGCCGGGAGGGAACTACGTTTGCTGCGCGGGCGCGACATGTCAACTGCTTCGCCGCGATTTTCACAGCGATCCAAAATGCGGAGGGATGGCCATCGTGGGGGCTTTACTGGGTGACGATCCCACACAACCCCGCACCCTCCGCTACTGTTTCCAGGTTCCTTTGGAAGGTCCCCCGCGTGAAAGAGGGAAAAAACAGCTTTGATTTCTGTGCTCTACACAGCTATTAGGTGGGTTTCCGCGCACTGCCGTGCTCTAACATATTCTGTTTGGCTCTGTGGATGTCAGCAATGGTGGTCTCTGCACGTTAGTTTGAGCTCGATTAGGATCGGTTAAGCAACATTAGGACAAGTTTGGTCTGTGTAGCTACGACTTCCGTGGTATACACTGTTCGTCGGTCGCTATCTGCGCTCTACTCTCATCTAATATGTTCCGCTGGCTCTGGGAGGCCAGCAATCGTGCTCGTGGCAAGTTACTTTGAGTTATGTTGCGTTTGGTAAGAAATGTTAGCTTCGGTTAGGTTTTGACAGCTTTTACTTTCGTGCTACATACTGCTACCCTATGGACCTCTGCGCGCTGCTGTGCTCTAGTATGGTCGTCTTGTCTCTGGGGAGGCCAGAAATAGTTGTCTCGGCAGTTTCGGCTGAGCTATGCCACGTTTGGTTATGTTACGTTTGGTGAGACTAAGATGGGGCAGTTTGTACATCTGTGCTATACACAGCCATCCACCGATTTCTGTGCTCTACTGCGCTCTAATATTTTCTGCTTGGCTCTAGGGAGGCCAGCAATAGTGGTCTCGGCGTATTAGGTTAGGTTAGGCTACATCTGCATATGAGAAGTTTGGACATTTTAGGACAGAGTAGCTTAGACTTTTGTACCACTCAATGCTATTGGTTGCATTTCTGCGCCCTACTGCCCTCTAGTATGACCTGCCTGGCTCTGGGGTGGCCACTAACAGTGGTCTGGCCACGCCAGTTTGAGCTATGTTACGTTTCGTTTTGGTTGGTTAGGAGGGCTTGGTTAGGATTTCTTTGACCTTTGTGCTTTACACTGATATTCGGTGGATTTCTGCGCTCTACATTGCTGTACCATACACTGCTCGTCCCTGGAGAGGCGAGCAATTGCGGTCGGGGCACGCTACTTTGAGTTAGGTTACGTTTGGTTACGTAAGGTTAGGATAAGTATGGTCAAGATAGCTAAGACTTTTGTGCTATAGTCTGCGATCCTATGGACTTCAGCAGCCTACTGTCCTCTGCTAAGTACTGCTCGACTCTGGCGAAACCAGAAACAGTGGTCGGGGCACGTTAGGTTGAGTTATGTTACATCTGGTTATGTTAGGTTACGTTTGGTCACGAAAGCTCTGACTTTCGTGATGCACACTGCAGTTCGACTGATGTCTGTGATCTACTGTGCTCGAGTGTATTCTGCTTGGCTCTGTAGAGTCCGGCAGCAGTGTTCGCGGCACGCTTTGTTGAGTTACGTTACGTTTGGTTAGGTTAGGCTGGGTTAAGCTCGGTCAGGTTAATTTAGACCTTCGTGCTATACACTGCTCTTCTGAGTATATCTGCGCTGTACTGTGCACTGCTATATTATGCTTAGCCATGGGAATGCCATTAATATTATTCTCGGCACGTTAGGTTGAGTTAGGATTGACTACGTTGGCCTAGGTTTGGTTAAGTTCTGTATGGGTAGCTTCAGCTTTCGTGTTGTACACTGATGTTCGGTGGATTTCTGCGCTAGACAGCGCTGTACTACACTCTGTTTGGCCCTGGGGAGGCCAGCAGTGGTTGTCCCGGCACGTTCGTTTGTACTATGCTACCTTCGGCTTTCTTACGTTTGGCGATGTCAGGATAGGATACTTCAGACTTTTGCGTTATATACTGCTGCCCGCGCATTTCTGCGCTCTACTGCGTTCAAATATTTTCTGCTTGGTTCTGGGGAGGCCAGCTATAGCAGTCTCGGCACGTTAGGCTCGGATATGTTACGTTTGGTGATGCTGAGGTTGGAAATATTGGGATAGGGTAGCTCTGACTATTGTGCTATGCACTGCTATTCGGTGGACTCCTGCGCTCTAGTGTGCTCCAGTATGTTCTGCTTGGCTCCGGGGAACGCAGCAATAGCAGTCTCGGCAGGTCATGTTGATTTCGGCTACGATTCGTTAGGTTAGATTAGGTCAGGTATGGTTTGGGTATTTTTTACTTTTTTGCTATACACTGCAATGAGGTGGATTTCTGCGCTCTGCTGTGCTCTTGTTTATTCTGCTTGGCCTGGGGAGGCCAGCAGTAGTGGTGTCGGCACGTTAGGATGGGTTATGCTACGTTTGGTTATGTTACGTTTCGTGAGGATAGGATACGATAGTTCATTCTTTTTTGCTGTACACTGCTACGGCTGATATCTGCGCCCTACTGTGTTCTAATATTTTCTGCTTGGTTCTGGGGAGGCCAGCAATAATTCTCTAGGCGCTTTAGGTGCAGTTAGGCTATGTTCGCTTATGAGAGGTTTGGTTATGCTAGGGCAGAATAGCTTAGACATTGTGCCATACACTGCCGTTCGGTGGGTTTCTACGCTCATCCGTGCTCTGACGTGCTCTGCTTTGCTGTGGGGACGCCAGCAGCAGTGTTCGCGGAACGATATATTGAGCTGCGATTGATTCAGTTAGGTTTGGTTAGGATTTACGCGGCTCTTGTGCTGTATACTGCTATTCGGAGGATTTCCGATCCCTACGTTGCTTTGCTATTCTCTGTTCGACTATGGGGTGGTAAGCAATAGTGTTCGTGGCACGCTAGTTTGAGATATGTAACGCTTTGTGTGGTTGGGTTGGGCTAAGTTTGGTCAGGATAGCCTTGACTTTCGCGTTATTAACTGATGTAAGCAGTAGTGTTCGTGGCACGCTAGTTTGAGATATGTAACGCTTTGTGAGGTTGGGTTGGGCTAAGTTTGGTCAGGATAGCCTTGACTTTCGCGTTATTAACTGCTAATCGGTGGATTATTGTGACCTACTGAGCTCTAATACATTCTGCTTGTCTCTGTGGAGGCCAGGAACTGTGTTCGCGGCACGTTATGTTGAGCTATTGCACGTTTGGTCAGGTTGGGTTCGGTCAGGTTATGTTAGGCTGTCTACGGTTTTTGTCCTATACACAGCGATGCGGTGGGGTTCTGAGCTCTGCCATGCTTTAATATTTCCTGTTTGGCTCTGGGGAGGCGGACAATAATGGTCTCGGCACGTTAGACTGAGTTATGTTACGTTTGGCATTGTTAGGTTCTGCTAATGTCTGTCTGGTTATCCTTCACTTTCGCGCTATACACTGCTATCCGCAGGATTCCTGCGCGCGACTGTGGTTTACCATATTTTGCTTGTCCCAGGGGTGGGCAGCAATAGCGGTCGCGGCCCGTTGCATTGAGTCAGGATACGTTTGGTTAGGTTATTTTGGGCTAGGTTTGTACAGAGTAGCTTTAACTTTCGTACTATACACTGCTATACCGTCGGTTCCTGTGACCTACTGTGCTCTACTACGTTCTGATTGGCTCTGGGCAGGCCAGGAGCAGTGGTCATGGCACGTTGCTTTGAGAAATCGTACCTTCGGTTGGGTTAGATTATGTCAGGTTGTGTTATCATTTCTACGGCGTTTGTGATATACAATGCAATGCGGTGTTTTTCTGAGATCTGATGTGCTGTGGCACATTCTGTTGGGCTCTGGGTAGGTCAGAAAGAGTGATCTCGGCACGTTCGGTTGAGTTAGGCTTCGTTTGCTTATGTTACGTTTGGTGACATTACGATGTGGTCGTTTAGACTTTTGTGCTATACACTGCCACCCGCGGATTACTGCGCTCTACAGCGTTCAAATATTTTCTGCTTGGTTCTGGGGAGGCCAGCAGCGGCCGTATCGGCACGATAGGAAGAGT
This sequence comes from Eufriesea mexicana, assembly GCF_001483705.2. NCBI lineage: Eukaryota > Metazoa > Arthropoda > Insecta > Hymenoptera > Apidae > Eufriesea > Eufriesea mexicana. The sequence continues at coordinate 530,749 of NW_016908252.1, read as the reverse complement.
TATGTTACGTTCAGCTATGTTATGCTTTGCTAATGTCGTTATGGTTGTCCATGACATTCGTGCTATGCACTGCTTTTCGGAGGATTTTTGCGCTCGATAGTGCTATACTGTAATCTGCTTGGTTCAGGGGAGGACAGTAATGGTGGTCACGGAACGCTGTTGAGTTATGCTACGTATGGCTATGTTTGGTTGTGACGGGTTAGGTTAGGTTACCTTCCACTTTTGTGCTATGCACAGGAATGCGTGGATTTCTGTGCCCTACTGTGCTCTAGCACATTCTGCTTGGATCTGGGGTCGCTAGCAATAGTGGTCTTGGCACGTTTTGTTGAGATATGCTACGCTTGTATATGTCACGCTTGGCCACGCTAGGAAACAGTATATTCGGCTTTTGTGCCATGCGCAGTTGTTCGGTGGGTTCTTGGCTTCTACTGTGCTTTAATATGTTCCGCTTGGCTCTGGGTAGGTCAGCAATATTGGTCTCGCCACGTTATGTTTAGTTGTGCTAGGATTGGTTAGCTTAGATTGCGTCAGGTAAGATCTGGGTATGTTCGACTTTTTTGCTACACACTGAAATGAAGTAGACGTCTTACCTCTGCTGTGCTACAGTACATTCTCCTTGTATCTGTTGAGGCCAGCTGCAGCTGTCGTGAATTTTTAGGTTGAATTAGGTTACGTTTGTATGTGTTACGTTTGGCTAGGCTAGGATATGTTTCTTTTACTTTTATTTTATACTCAGTCATTCGTTGGATTTCTGAGTTCTAATGCGCTCTAATATTATCTGTATGTGTCTGGGGTTGCCAGGAGTTGTGGCCTCGGCTCGTTAAGCTGAAATAGGTTTCGTCTCGTTAGGCTGGTTAGGAACGCTTGGTTAGGATTTCTTTAACGCTTGGGCTCTATACCGATATTCGGTGGCTTTTTGCGCTCTACATTTCTCTACTATACTCTGCCCGACACTGGAAGGCGAGCAATAGCGGTCGTGGCACGTTATGCTGGGTTTGGTTACGTTTAGATGGGTTAGGTTATGCTTAGTTTCGTTAGGATAGCTTTGGCTTTCGTGCCACGCACTGTTATTCGGGAGATTCCTTTAATCTACTGTGCCCTACTATATTCTGCTTGGCTGTTGGCTGGCCAGAAATAGTGTTCGCAAGGCTTCATGATGAGATAGGTTACGTTTGGTTTTGTTACGATCGTTCATGCTGGGACAGGGTGGCTTTGACTTTGTGCTATACAGTTCAATGCGTCGGCTTGCTGCGCTCTACTCCGCTCTTGGATGTTCTGCTTGGCCCTCGTGAGGCCAGAAGTGGTGGTCGTGGCATACAAGTGCGTGCTACGTTACGTTTAGTTATGTTACGTTTGGTCAGGTTAGGTTTGGGCATCTCTGAATTTTACGCCGTACACTGCGTTTCTATAGATTTCTGCGCTGTACTCTCCTCTAATATGTTCTGCCAGGCTCTGAGGAGGCTAGCAATAGTGGTAGCTGTACGCTAGGTAAAGTTTGATTACGTTTGGCAGTTTTACGATTGATTATGTTGGGAAGGGATAGCTGTGACTTTTGCGCTATACCCAGCTATTCGGAGGATTTCTCCGCTCTACTGTGCTGTAATATGCCCTGCTTTGCTCTGGGGAGACCAGAAATTGTGGCCGCGGCGCGTCAGTTCGAGTTAGGTTTCGTTTGGTTATGTTAGGTTAGCATGGGCTAGGTTTGGACATCTTTGACCTTTCTGCTATACGCTGCCATTCTATTAACTTCTGCGCCCCACACTCCTCTAATATGCTCCGCTTGGAGGTGGGAAGTCCAGAAATAGTGGTCTAGGGTAGTTAGGCATTGTTAGGCTTGGTAGTGTAAGTATAGGTTGACTTTGACGTTTGCGCTGTACACTGCTCTTCTGTGGATTGCTGCTCTCTTCGCTGCACTACTCTACATTACCCAACTCCGCGGAGGCCTGCAATGGCTGCTGTGGCACTAGATGTTGCGTTAGGTAACGTTCGGTTAGGTTAGGCTTGGTCTGGTCGGGTTAGGATGTCTTTGACCTTTGTGCCTTACATTGCTCTTTGGAGGCTTTCTGCGCTCTACTGAGCTCCAATATACTCTTCTTGAATCTGGAGAGGTCAGCAATAGTGGTCGTGGCACGATGGGCTTTGTTAGGATACGTTAGGTAATGTTACTATTGGTTTGGTTAGGACTGGATAGCCTTGATATTTGAGCTATATACTGCTATTCGTCTGATTTGTGCGCTCTACATTGCTTTACTATACTCTGTCCGACCCTTGGGATGCGAGCAATAGTGGCCGTGGCACGATAGTTTGGGTTTGGTTGCGCTTGATTGGGTTAGCTTGGGTTATGCTTGGTCAGGGTAGCTATGACTTTTATGCTATACACAGTTTATCGTTGGAATCCTGCCGTCCACTATGCTCTATCCTAATTTGCTAGACCCTGGGGAGGCCAGCAACAGTGGTCGAGGCACATTACGCTCTGTCTGGCTACATTAGGAGAGGTTATGTCCGTTTGGGTTTGATTAGGGTATCTTTGACATTTCTACTGCACACAGCGGTTCTATGGATTTCTGAGTACTACTGTCATCTAATATGATCTGCTTGGCTCTGGGAATGCCAGCAATAGTGGTGGCGCCTCGATTGGTTGTGTCTGGTTCCGTTTGGTTGTGTTACAATTGGATGAATTAGGATAGGGTGCCCATGTCTTTTCTGGTGCATAATACTTTTCGGTGGATTTCTACATCCTTCTGTGCTCTAATATGTTCTGCTTTGCTCCGGGGTGGAGGGAAATAGTGCCCGCGAAGTGCTAGGATGGGATACGTTACGTTTCGTTGGTCCACTTTGGCATAGGCAAGGTACGGATGGCTTTGATTTTTCTGCCACACACTGAGATTCTATGGATTCCTGCGTCCTAGACTTATCTAATATGTCCAGCATGGCCCCGGGGAGGCCAGCAATGGTGGTCGCTGCACGGTAGGTGGAGTTATATTACGTTTGCTTAGGTTAGATTTAGTCCGGTTATGACAGGATAGCTGTGACTTTTGCTCTATGCAGAGCTATTCGTTGGATTTCTCCGCCCTTCTGTGCTCTAATATGCCCTGCTTTGCACTGGGGAGGCCAAAAGTAATGGCGGCAGCGTGTTGGGTTCTGTTAGGTTACGTTTTGCTAGGTTATGTTAGCATGGGTTAGGTTTGGATATTTTTTACCTTTCCGCTGTACACTGCCATTCTATTGACTTCTGCGCTCCAGTCTCCTCTAACATGTGCTGCTTCTCGATGGGGTGGCCAGAAATAGTGACCTAGGTACGATAGGTTGCGATAAGCTACGTTTGGTTGTGTTACGTTTGGTCAGGTTTGGACAGGATATCTTTGACTTTTGCGCTTTAAACAGCTATTAGGAGGATTTATGCGCTCTTCGTTGCTATACTGTACTCTACCCGTCTCTGGTGAGACCAACAATGGCTGCCGTGGCACGATGGGTAGGTTAGGTAACGCTTGTTTCGGTTAGGTTATGTTAGTTTCGGTCAGGATGGCTTTGACCTTTGCGCTATGCGCTGCCATTCGGTGAATTTCTGCGCCCCACTGCGCTCTAATATGTTCTGCTTCACTCGGCGGAGGCCAGTAATAGATGTCTTGGCTCGTTCGGTTAATAATTCGACGTTTGGTTAGGATAGGTTAGGATAGGTTTGGTTAGGATGGCTCAGACTTTTGTGCTATACAATGCTATTCTGTGCATACCTTCTCTCTACGGAGCTCTAGTATATTCTGGTTGGCTACGCGGATGCCAGCTGTGGTTGTCTCGGCACGGTAGCTTGAGTTGCGTTGCGTATGGCTATGTTACGTTTGCTTAGGTTTTGAGAGGATGGCTTTGGGCCTTGTGCGACACACTGCTATTCGGTGGATTTCTGCGCTCTGCTGTGCTCTAGTATATTCTGCTTGGCGCTGTGAGGCTAGCAATGGTGTTATCGGCGTGCAAGTTTGAATTAAGCTGCGCTCGGTTAGGTTACGTTTGGTTGGGTTAGGACAGGGTAGATTCGACTATTGTGCTATGCACTGACGTTCTATGGATTTCTGCGATCTACTCTCCTCTAATGTGTTCTGCTTGGATCTGGGTATGACAGCAATAGTGGTCACGGCAAGCTAGGCTGGGTTAGGTTGCGCTTGGCTATGTTACGTTTGGTCAGGTAAGGATACGGTAGATTAGACTTTTGTGATATGCATTGTTATTCGGTGGATTCCTGCGCTCTACATTGCTCTACTGTACCCTGCCCGACTCTCGGCATGTGAGCAATAGTGGTGGTGGCACGTTAGGTTGAGTTAGTTACGTTTGGCTAGGTTAGCTTAGGTTATGCTTGTACAGGCTAGCGACGACTTTCGTGCTGTACACAGTTATTCGGTGGATTCCTGCCCTCCACCGTGCTCCATTCTAATCTGCTAGACCCTGTGGAGGCGAGCAATGGTGGTCGAGACACGATACGTTGAGTTTTGCTACGTTAGGTTAGGTTGCGTTTGTTTGGGTTAGGTTTGGGTATTGTTGACTTTTGTGCTGTACACTGCGGTTCTATGGATTTCCGCGCCCTGCTCTCCCCTAAAATGTTCTGCTTGGCTCCTGGGAGTTCAGCAATGTTTGTCACGGCACCTTAGTTTGAGCTACATTACGTTTGATTGGGTTTGGTTTGGCTTTGTTAGGATGGTGTAGCTTTGACTTTTGTGCTATACACTGCTATTCGGTGGATATCTGCGCTCTACTGCGCTCTAATATACCATGCTTGAGTTTGGGCAGGGCAGCAGTAGTTGTATCGGCACGTTACTTTACGTTAGGTTACGTTCGGTTAAATTACGATTGGCTAGGTTAGGAAAGGGTAGCTCTACCTTTTGTGCTAAGCACCTATATTCTGTGGACTACTGCGCTCTACTGTGCTCTAATATGTGCTGCTTGTCTCTGGGGAGGCCAGCACTAATATTCGTGCCACGTTTGGTTGAATCACGTTGCTTTTGCTTTGGTTATGTCAGGATAAGTTTGATTAGAATGGCTTTGTCTTTTATGCTATACACTGTCATACGGTAGGTTCCTGTGCTCTGCTGAGCTGTATCATACTCTGCTTGGCTACACGGGCGCAAGCTGTAGTGGTCTCGGCACGTTAGGCTGAGTTACGTTTCGTATGGCTTTGTTACGCTTGGTTAGGTTTGGAGTGGATATCTTTCACTTTTGTGCTGTAAACTGCATTCCGGTGGATCACTGCGCTCTACTGCTTTCTAGTATATTCTACTTGGCTCAGGGGAGGACAGAAACAGTGGCCGAGGCACGATAGGTAGAGTTAAGTTGCGTTTGGTTAGGTTAGGCTAGGTTGGGTTAGGTTAGGATAACTTTGACCTATTTACACAAAACTGACCATGTATGGACAACTGTGCTCTACTGCGGTTTATAATATTCTGCTTGTCCCTGGGCCCGCCAGCAGCAGCGGTTGAGACACGTTTGGTTGCGCTACGTTACGTTTGGTTGCGTTACGTTACATTTGGTTGGGTTAGGTTAGGCTGGGTTTGGTAAGAATATCTCTAACTTTTTCTCTACACACTGCAATGCGTTCGATTTCTACGCTCTACTGTGCTGTAATCGTCTCAGCGTGACCCTGGGGATGATATCAATGGTGGTCTCGGTACGTCAGGTTAAGTTATGTTACGTTTGTTTCTAATACGTAAGAATATGTTACGATATGATAGAGTTGACTTATGTGCTATACACTGCTATTCGGTAGATTTGTACGACCCATACAACTGTACTATGCTCTGTGCGACTGAGGGGAAGCCAGTAATGGTGGCCTCTGCGAGTTAGGTGGAGTAATGCTACGTTTCGTTAGGCTAAGTTAGCCTGTGTTAGGTTTGTATTGCGTTGCCTTACGTGTTATACACTGTTATTCGGTGGAACTCTGCGCTCTACTGTACTCTACTAAATACTGCTCGAATCTGGGGGGGGGGGGGCAGCAATAGTCGTCGCGGCACGATAGCTTGAGTTACGTTTCGTTTGGTTGTGAGACGTTTGGTTAGGTTAGGAGAGGATAGGATACACTTTTGTGCTATACACTGCTATTCGGAGGACTTCTGCGATCTACACTGCTCATATATACTCCTCTCGACTCCCGGAATGACAGCAATTGTGGTCGCGGCCATATAGGATGAGCTGTGCTACGTTTGGCAGGGTTATGTTAGTCTGGGTTATGTTTGTGTAGCTCTGACTTTCGCGGTATCCACTGATAAATGGTGGATTTCTGCGCTCTACTGTGCTCTACCATAATCTGCTCGACCCTGGGAAGGCCGGCAATAGTGGACGTAGTGCGAAATGTTGCTAAAAGTTCCGTTTGGTTATGGTACGTTTGAATAGGTTAGGATAACATAATATTGACTATTGTGCTCTACACAGCTATGCGGTTGATTTCTGCACTCTACATTGCTCTACTACACTCCACTCGTTTACGGGTGCCAGTAATAATGGTCTCGGCGCGATAGGTTGTATTAGGCTACGTTTGGTTGGGTTATCTTAGTCTGGGTTATGTTTGGATATCTTTGACATTCGTGGTGTACACTGCATTTCGGTGGCATTCTGCGCACTACTGTCCTCTACTATACTCTGCTTGACTCTGGGGTGGCCAGCAATAGTGGTCCTGGCATGATATGTTGTGTTAAGCTACGTTCGGTTATTTTGCGATATGTTAGGTTAGAAGAGGGTAGCTTCGACTTATGTGCTGTACCCCGCTCTTCGTTGGATTTCTACGCTCTACTGCGCTGTAGTATATTCTGCATGGCTATGGGGAGGCCGGCAGTAGTACTCTCGGCGATTTAGGCTGATATATGTTGCGCTTGGCTATGTTACGATTGGTTAGCTTAGGATGGGGTAGTTTAGTCTTTTGTGCTATACACTGCTATTCTGCCGATTTCAGCGTCCTACGCTGCTCTACTATGCCCAGCTATGCTCTGGGGTTGCCGGTAGTAGAGGTCTCGGCTCGTTAGTTTTAGCTAGGCTATGTTGGGATAGGTTACATTGGTGTGGGTTAAGATTGGGTATCTTTGACTTTCGTGGCATAAACTGTTGTTCGGTGGCTTTCTGCGCACTACTGTCCTCTAATATGTTCTGCTTGGTTCTGTGGAGGCCAGAAATAGCGATCGTGGCACGGTAGTTTGTGATAGGTAATGCTTGGTTAGGTTAGGTTATGTAACGTCTGGATAGGATGGCTTTGACTTCTGTGCTATACACTGCTATTCGGGGAATTTCTGTTCTTTACTGTGCTCTAATATGTTCTGCTCCGCTCTGGGGATGTCAGCAATAAAGGTCTCGTCTCGTTTGGTTTAGATATTCCACGCTCTGTTTGGTTATATTAGGTCTAGTTAGGATAGAATATCTTCGTCTATTGTGCTCTACATTGCCGTTTCGCGTCTCTCTGGGCTCTACTGCGCTCTACTATACTCTGCTTGACTCTGGGGAGTCCTGAAATAGTGGTCGTGGCGCGGTAGGTTCTGTTAGGCTACGTTTGTTAATGTTACGATTAGTCTGGGTAGGAGAGGATAGCTTCGACTATTGTGCTTTACACCGCTTTTCGTAGTATTCCTGCGCTCTACTGCGCTCTGATTTGCTCTGCTCGGCTTTGGCGAGGAGAGCAGTAGTGGTCGCGTCACGCTGGGTTGAGTTACATTACGTTCAATTAGGTTAGGTTACGTAGCGTTAGGTAAGGATAGCTTTGACTTTTGTGCCACGCACTGCTATTCTGTGGAATGCTGCGCCCTCCTGTGCGCTATCGCCCTCTGCTTGTCTCCGTGGACGTTAGGAATAGCACCCTCGGCGCGATAGTTTGGGTTATATTACGTTTGGTTAGGTCAGGCTTTGCTACGTTTGGTTAGGATGGCTCTGCCTTTTGCGCTACACACTGCTATTCGGACGATTTCAGCGTTCCACATTGCTGTGCCATAATCAGCTTAGCTCTCGCGAGGCCAGCAGCAGCGGTCGTGGCACGTCAGGTTAGGCTACGTTACGACCGCTTATGTTACGTTTGGTTAGGTGAAGACAGGATAGCTCTGGCTTTTGTGCTATACATTGCTATTCCGTATACTACTGTGTCTACTGTGCCCGAATAAGCTCTGATTGATGCTGCAGAGGCCAGCAGTGGTGGTCTCCGCCCGTTCGGTTGAGTTATGCTACGTTCGGTTAGGTCAGGTTGTGTCCGGTTGGGTTAGGATATCTTCGACTTTCGTGCTTTACACTACAGTGCGACGGATGCCTGCGCACTACTGTGCTCTAACATGTTCTGCTGGGCTCTGAAGAGGGAAGCAGTATAGGTCTCGGCAAGTTAGTTAGAGTTGGGCTACGTTTGGTTACGTAGCGTTTGTTTTGGTTATGAAAGGATAGCTTTGACTTTTGTGCTATACACTGCTATACGTTGAAATTCTGCGCTCTCCTGTGCTCCAGTACGTTCCGCTTGGCTCTCGGGAGGCCAGAAATGGAGGTGTCGGCACGCAAGCTTGAGTTATATTACGCTTGGTTATGTTATGCTTGGTCAGTTTGCGCTAGAATAGCTTGTACTCTTCTGCTATACACTACTATTCTGCCGATACCTGTGCACTGCATTGCTCTGCTGTATTCCAGTTTATTCTGCTTGGCTATGGGGATGCTAGCAGTATTGGTCGCGGCACGTTAGGCTCAGTCATTTTGCGGTTGGCTATGTTACTCTTATTTAGTTTAGGGCAAAGTAGCTTTGACTTTTGTCCTGTTCGCTGCTATTCGGTGGACTTCTGCGCTCTACTGTGATATAATGTTCCATTCTTTGCTCTGGGAATTCCAGAAATGGTGGCCGCGGCGCGTTAGGTTTTGTTACGTTACGTTTGGTTAAGTTTCGTTTGTTTGGGTTAGGATGGTATATCTTTGACTTTCGTGCTATGCACTACCATCCTATGGACCTCAGAGCTCCATTCTCTTATAACATGCACTGCTTGGGGATGCGGAGGCCAGCAGCAGAGGTCCCGGCACGTTAGTTCGAGATAGGGTACGTTAGGTTAGGTTATGTTGGCTATGGTTAGGTTTGGATAACTGTGACATATGCGCTCAACACTGATATTCTATGGACTTCTGTGCCCTACTCTGCTCTGCCTTATTCTGCTTGTCCCTGGGGAAGGCAGCAGTAGTGTTCGCGACACGTTTGGTTATGTTACTCTGCGTTCGGTTTGGTTAGGTTAGGTCTGGTTAGGTCAGGGTATCTCCTCCTTTTGTGCTGTACATTGCTATTTGGTTGCCTTCTACACCCTAATGTGCTCCACTACACCCTGCTCGACTATTGGGAGGCAAGCAATGGTGGTCATGGCATGATAGGCTGTGTTCGGCTAAGTTTGTTAGTGTTAAAGTTGATAAGGTTAGGACAGGATAGCTTTGACTCTTGTGTTATACACTGCTGTTCGCAGGATTTCCGCGCTCTTCGTTGCTCTGTTATTCTCTGCTCGACCCTTGCGAAGCCAGCAATAGAGGTCGTGGCGCTATAGGTTTTGTTAGGTTACGTTTTGTTAGGTTAGGTTACGTCACGTTTGGTTAGGATGGCTTTCTCTTTAGTGTTTTGCACTGCTATTCGATGGATTTCTGCGCTCTACTGTGCTGTAATATGTTCCGATTGACTCTGGGATGGCAAGCAATAGAGGTTGCGTCTAGTTACGTTTAGTCATTCTACGTTTGCCTACGTCAGGCTGGGTCTGGTTAAGTTAGTATATCTTCGACCTTTGTGCTGTACACTGCGATTTGGTGGCTTTCTGCTAACTGCTTTGCTCCAGTATATCCTGCATTGCTCTGGGTATGTCAGCAATAGTGGTGCAGGCACGTCAGGTTGAGTTTGGTTACGTTTGGTTATGCTACACTTGGTTATGTTAGGATAGGACAACTTCGTCTCTTGTGCTATACACCACTATCCGGAGGATTTCTGCTCTCTTCATTTCTCTACTATGCTCTGCTCGACTCTGGGCAGTCATGCAATAGCGATCGTGGCGCAATACGTTGTGTTATGTTAAGTTCGGATAGGTTAGGTGTCTTTACGTTTGCTTAGACTGGCTTTGGCTTTTGTGTCATACACTGCTATTCGGTAGATTTCTACGCACCACTGTGATCTAATATGTTCTGCTTGGCCCTGTGGAGGACAACAATAGGGGTCTCGGAACTTTATGTTTCGTCAGGCTACGCTTGGTTGGGTTATGTTGGGTCAGGTAAGGATAGGATACCTTCGACTTTTGCGCTTCACACCGAAATTCGGCGGATTTCGGCGCTCTACCGTGCTCTAGTATACTCTGGTTGGCCCTGCGAAGTTCCGCAATAGTGGTTTAGGCACGTTAGGTGCAGACAAGTTACGATTGGCTATGTTATGTATGGCTATGTTAGGCTAGGAGGGCTTTCGCTTTTGAGATATACACACCTATTCGGGGGATCTCTGCGCTCCACTGTGATCTAATATGTTGTGCTTTGCTCTGTGGAGGTCAGAAACAGCCGCCGCTTCGCGTTAGGCATAGTTTGGTTACGTTCCGTTAGCTTAGGCCTTGCTTGTGTTAGGATACGATATCTTTGACTGTTGCGCTGTCACTGAAGTGCGGTGTATCTCTGTAGTCGGCGTTGCTCTACCATACTCTGCTCGACCCTGTGGTGGCCAGTAATAGTGGTCTCGGCACGTTTGGTTGAGTCCGGCGACGCTCGGTACGGTAAAGTTTGTTTGGGTTAGGTCAGCACAGCTTTCACATTCGTGGTATACACTGTAGTTCCGTGGATTTCTGCGCTCTACTCTTCTCTGGTTTGTTCTGTATGGCACTGCGGAGGAAAGCAATAATGGTATCGTCTCGTTAGGTTTACTTATTGTACGTTTTGTTGTGTTACGCTAGGTCAGGTAAGGTTAGGATACCTTTGACGCTTGTGTTATTCGCTGCTCTTTGGAGGCTTCCTGCGCTTTGCTGTGCTCTCGTATATTCTACTTCCTTCTGGGGAATCAAGCAATAGTTTTCTCGTCACGTTAGGTTAGGTTAGATTGCGTTTGATCATATTGCGTTTGGGCAGGTTAGGATAAGATAGCTGTGACTTTTGTGCTACACACTGCTATTCGTCGTATTTCTACGCTCTACATTGCTCTACTATACTCTGCCTGATTCTGCGGAAGCCAGTAGCAGTGGGCCCGCAGTGTCAGTTTTACTTTGGCTACGTTTGGTTATGTTACGTTTGGTTGGTGTAGGAGAATATATCATTGACTTTTGCGCTATATACAGTTATTCGGTGAACAACTGCACTATACTGTGCTCTAATATGCTCTGCTTTGCTCTGGGGTGGCTAGCAATGGTGGTCGCGGCACGCTAGGCTGAGCTATGTTACGTTTGGTTAGGTTATGTTTGTTTGGGTTAGGCATGGATAGCTTTGACTTTCCTGGCATGGACCGTTATTCGGTGGATTTCTGCACTGTACTCTGATCTACTGTACTCTACTCGACTCTGGGGAGGCCAGCAATAGTGTTCGCTGCAAGTCAGGTTGAGTTAGGTTACGTTTGGGTATCCTACGATTGTTTAGGTTTGGAGAGGACTGCTCTGACTTTTGTGCTGCACATTGCCATTCGACGGATCTCTGCACTCTAATTTGCGCTAGTATATTCAGCTTGCCCCTGGGAAAGACAGCAATTGTGGTATCGGCTCATTACGTTGAGTTAGGCTCAGTTAGCCAGTGTTAGATTTGTATTGCGTTGACTTTTGCGCTATACACTGTTTTTCGATGGACTTCTGCGATATACTGTGATCTTATATGTTCAGCTTGGCTGTGGGAAAGACAGCAATAGTGGTCTTGGCATGCTATGTTTTGTTATGCTATGTTTTGTTATGCTACGTTAAGTTTGGTTACGTTATGTCAAGTGAGGTTAGGATATCATTAACCTTGCGCTGCACACTGCACAGCGGTTGACTTCTGCGCCCTACTGTGCACTAGTATGTTCCGCCTGGCCCTGGGGATGCCAGTAATAATGGTCTCTGCACGTTATGTTGGGATAGCCTACGTTTGGCTAGGATATGTTGGCCTGGGTTTGGCTTGAATAGCTTCGACATTTCCGCTATACACTGCCATTCTATGCACTTCTACGCCCCATTCTCCTCTGTTATTCTCAGCTTGGCTCTGCGGAGGCCAGCAATAGTGGTCTGGGCAAGTTGGTTGCTGTTAAGTTACGTTTGGTTAGGTTGTGTGCGTTTGGGTTAGGTTTGGATAGCTTTGACTTCTCTTCTGTACACTGTAATGCCGTACACTTCTGCGCTCCGCTGCGCTCTAGTATGATCTGCTTGGATCTGCGGAAGCCAGTAATAGAGATCTCAGCAAGTTGGTTGCGGTTAAGTTACGTTTGGATAGGTTGCTTGTGTTTGGGTTAGGTTTGGACAGCTTTGACTTCTGTTCTGTAGACTGTAATGCGGTAGACTTCTGCGCTCCGCTGCGCTCCAGTATGATCTGCTTGGGTCTGCGGAAGCTAGAAGTAGTGGTCTCGGCGCATTAGGTTGAGATAGGATACGTTTGGTTTTATTACGTTAGCACAGGTTATGTTTGGATAGATACGACCTTTTTGCTATGCACTGCAATTCTGTGAATTTCTGCGCTCTACTATCCTCTAATATGCTCTGCTCGGATCAGTGGAGGACAGCAACAGTGGCCCCGGCACGTTAGGTTGAGTTAGATTACGTATGGTTACGTATGGTTGTGTTGGGATGTGTTAGGTTAGGATAACTTTGACTCTTGTGCCCGACTCTGACATTCTACGCACTTCTGTGCTTTTCCGTGCTATACCTCATACTGGTTGTCTCTGCGGACGCCAGCAATGGTGATCGCGGCGCGATGGGTTGAGATGTGTTATGATTGGTTACGTTTGTTTGGGTTACGTGTGGTCAGGATCCCTTTGACTGCCGTGCTATTCACTGCAATGTGGTCGATTTCTACGCTCTACTGTACCCTACCATATTCTGCATGGATCTTCAGAGGCCAGCAACAGGTTTAGGTTTAGTTATGTTACTTTGGTTATGCTGCGTTTGGTTCGGTTAGGAAAGGGTGGATCTGACATTTGTGCTAGAAGCTGCTGTTCGGTGAGTTTCTGCGCTCCAATCTCCTCTAATACGTTCTTCTTGCCGTTGGGGAGGCCAGCAATAGAGGCCTAGGCACGTTAGGTCGGATTTGGTTGCGTTTGGTTGTGTTACGATTGATTAGGTTATGCAGGATAGCTTTGAATTTTGTGCCATACACTGCTCTTCGGCGGATTCTTGCGCTCCACATTGCTCTACTATACTCTGATCGAGCCTGAGTTGGCCAGAAATAGTGGTCGCTGTACGATAGGTTTAGTTGGGTTACGTTTTGCTACGCTAGGTTTGGCTAGGTTTGCTCATGGTGACTCCGACTTTTGCCCTTAACGCTGCTATTAGTGGGATTTCTGAGCTCTACTGTGCCCTAATAAGCTCTGCTTTACCCTGGCCAGGCCAGCAGTAGCGTTCGCTGCAGGTTAGGTTCAGTTATGTTACGTTTGGTTATGTTAGAGTTGGTTAGGTTCGGAGAGGATAGCATAGGCTCTTGTGCCATACACCATCATTCGGGGAATTTCTGCACTCTACTCTCCTCTAGTATATCCTGCTCGGCTCTATGGAGGTCAGCAATAGTGGTCTAGGCACATTAGGTTGAGTTAGGATACGTTTGGTTATTTTATGCTTGGCTAGGTTGGACTATTTTAACTCTGACTTTTGTGCCATAGACTGCCATTTGGTGGACGTCTGCGCTCTACTGTGGTCTAATATTATCTGCTCGGCCCTGTGGACGTCAGCAATAGTGGTCTCGGCACGCTAGGTTGAGTTTGGTTGCGCTTGGCTTGGCCAGGTTAGTATATGTATGGTTATGGTAGCCTTTACTTTGCGCTCTACACTGCAGTGCATACTATTTCGGCGATATACTGTGCCATACTATATATTGCTCTGCCCTGCGGATGCCAGTAACAGTGGTATCGGCATGTTATGTTCAGCTAAGCTACTTTCGTCTATGTTAAGTTTGGTTACGGTAGGAGGTGATGGCTTTGAGTTTTGTGTTACGGACAAACATTCGGTGGACTCCTGCACTCTAATGTGCTCTAATTCTCTCTGCCTGGATCTGTGGAGGCCAGCAATAGTGGCCTCTTCTCGTTAGGTTTAGTTAGTCTACGTATGGTTTAGTCAGCTTTGGTCACGTCAGGCCAGGGTATCTTCGGCATTTGTGATATTTGCTTATATTTTGGGGTTTCTGTGCTCCAGTGTGCTCTAATCTATTCTGCATGGCTCTGGGGATTTCAGTAATAGTGGTCCCGTCTCTTCAGGTTATGTTAGGTTACGTTTGGCTTTATTAAGTTTGAAAACGTTAGGATAGGCTAGCTTCGACTCTTGCGAGATACTCTGCTAGTCGCTGGAATTCTACCCTTTTCATTGCTCTACTCTGCTCTGCTCTACCCTGGGAAGGAGTACCGCCAGTAATGGCGGCCACGGCACTTTAGTTTGGGTTAGGCTACGTTTGGGTATGTTAAGTTTGGCTATGGTAGTAGACGATAGCTTTGACTTTTGTGATATATACTGCTATTCGGTGGATTTTTCAGCACTCTTGTGCTCTACTATACCCTGCTTGACCCTGGGGTAGTCAGCAGTAATGGTCGCTGCACGTGAGGTTGAGTTATATTACGTTAGACGGTAGCTGACCTTTGTGAGAAATGCTAATATTCGTCGGATGTCTGCGCTCTACCGCGATCCCGTATGTTCAGCTTTGCTAAGGAACAGACAGCGGCCGTGGCCTCGGCACTTTTTGTAGTGTTATCCTACGTTCGGTTGGGTTCGGTTTGGTCTGGTTTGGTCAGGGTAACGTTGACTTTTGTGCCATACACCGCTATTTGGTGCAGTCTGCGCTCTAATGTGCTCTAGTATACTCTGCTTGGCTCTTGGGGGCCTAGAATAGTAGTCACGGCACATCAGCTTGACCAAGGACACGTTTGGTTATGTTACGATTGGTTAGGTTAGGAGAGAATAGCTTAGACTATTGTGCAGTACACAGCTATTCCGTGGATTTCTGCGCTCCACTTTGATCTGATTTGTTCAGATTTGCTTTCGGAAGGACAGCAATTGTGGCCTTGGCACGTTATGCTGAGGTAGGCTTCGTTTAGTTGGGTCAGATTAGGTCAGGTTAGGTTAGAGTATCTTTGACTTTCGTGCTTCATACAGCAACGCCGCTGCTTTCTGTGATCTACTGTGCTCTGGTATATTCTTCCTGTCTCTGGAGACGTCACAATTAGTTGTGCAGGTCGGTTAGGTGAAGTTAGGTTACATTTCGTTATGTTACGTTAGGCTTGGTTGAGATAGAATAACCTTGTTTTCTGTGCTATACGCTGCTGTTCGGTCGATACCAGCCACCCTCATTGCTCTACTATATTCTGCTCGACTCTGTGGAGGCCTGCAATAGTGGTCGTGGCATGAAGCGTTTTGCATAGTTATTTTTGGTTAGGTTGGGTTGGTTTACATTTGGTTACGATGGCTTCGACTTTTGTGATATACACTGCTATTTGGCGGATTCCTGCGCTCCGCAGTGCTCTAATATGTTCTGCTTGGCTTTGTGGAGGCCAGCAATAAAGGTCTAGTCGCGTTAGGTTTAGCTATTCTACGTTTGGTAAGGTCCGGTAGTGTCACGATAGGTTAGGATACCTTTGACTTTTGTGCGGTGCACTGCTATTCGGTGGATTTCTGCACTCTAGATTGCCCTACTATACCGTGCTGAACTCTGGGGAGGACTGTAATACTGGTATCGGCACATTAGGTTGAGAAAGGATAGGTTTGGCTATGTTATGTTAGCTTAGGCTTTGTTAGGATAGCTTCGACTTTTCTGCTGTACGCTGCGATTATATCGACTTCCGCGCCCTACTCTCATCTAATGTGCTCTGCTTGACCCTGTGGATGACAGCGATACTTGTCGCGGTACATCAGTTTCAGTTAGATTGCGTTCGGTTGGGTTAGGTTATGATGGGTAGGTTTACGATATATTTGACCTTTGTGCCCAGCACAGATATCCTACGGACATCCGTGCTCCACTGTGCTCTATCATATTCCGCTTGTCTCTGGGACGACAGCAACTGTGGTCGCGTCACGTTAGGTTGTGTTAGGTTACGCACGGTTATGCTACGATTGATTAAGTTAGGAAAGGATTGCTTTACCTTTTGTGATAAACACTTCTATTCGGTGGACTCCTGCGCTCCACCGCGCTCCAATATGTTCTGTTTGTCTCTGGGAGGCCAGCAATGGTATACGTAGCACGTTTGGTTGAGTTACGTTTCGGTCGCTTTGGCTAGATTAGGATATGTTTGGTTAGGGTGGCCTTTTCTTTTGTGCTATACACTGCTGAACGGAGGATTTTTGCGCTCTATGGAGCTCTAATATATTCTGCTAGGCTGTGCGATGGCCAGCTGCAGTTGCCACTGCACGTTTCGCTGTGTTACGTTGCGTACTGTTATGTTACACTTGGTTACGTTCGGTGATGGTAGCTTTGACTTTTGTGGTGTACACTGCTGTTCGATGGATTTCTGCGCTCTACATTGCACTACTGTACTCTGCTGGACCCCCGGGAAGCCAAAAATCGTCGTCGCTGCAGGTTACGTTTAGTTAGGATATGTTCGTTTGGGTAAGGTTATGACACCATAGGTTAGCGTATCTTTGACTTTTGTGCTATACACTCCAATGCGGTGGATTAATGCGCTCTACTGTGCTCTAGCACACTCTGCTTGGCTCTGCGGAGGTTAGCAATAGCGGTCTCAGCACGTTATGTTGAGGAAGATTACGTATGGTAATGTTACGTTTGGTTAGGTGAGGATGGGAAATCTTTGACTTTTGTGCTATACACTGTCATTCGGAGGGTGTCTGCGCTCTGCTTTGCTGTACTGGCATCTGTTAGCCTCTGGGGAGTCCAGAAATAGTGGCCGTGGCACGTTTGGTTAAGCTAGGTTACGTTTGGATTTGTTCGGTTTGTATATGTTTAGTCAGGATGGCTTAGACGTTTGTGCTATACACTGCTACTCGGAAGATTTCTTGAGCTCTTCATTGCTCTACTATACTCCGCTCGGCCCTGTGGAGACAAGCAACAGTGATCGCTGCACGAATGGTCGAGCTATGTTGCGTTTGTTCAGTTTAGTTTAGGTTAGATTATGGGAGGGTAGCTTTGACATTCGTGGTGTACACGACTATTCGGTGGATTTCTGCGCTCTACTCTGCTGTGGTATGCCGTGCATGGCACTGAAGAGGCCAGCGATAGTGGTATAGGCACGTTAGCTCGGATTTGGTTACGTTTGGCTATGTTACGTTTGGTTATGTTGGGATAGGGTAACTTTGACTCATGAGCTATATGCTGCTTTTCGGTGGATTACTACGCTCTGCTGTGCTCTAATACACTCTGCTTGGCTCTGAGGGGCTAGTTGGCCTTTGCGCTCAGCCCTGATATCCTGTAGACTCCTGTGCTCTACTGTGTTTTGTCATATTCCGCTTGTCTCTGATGATATCAGCAATAGTGTTCTAGACACGTTAGGTTGAATTACGTTACCTTCAGTTACGTTATGTTTGGTTAGGTTACTCTAGGACCGCTTTGACTTTTGTGCTGTACACAGCAATTCGGTGGATTTCTGCGCTGTACATTGCTCTAATGTACTCAGCTCGACTCTGTGGAGGCCAGCATTGTGGTCGCTGCACGTTAGGTTGCGTTAGGTTACGTTTGGTTATATTACGATTGGTTAGGTTAGGAAAGGGTACTCTGACATTTGTGCTATACACTGGTATTCGGTGGACTTCTGCGCTACACTGAGATCCGATTTGTTCAGCTTGGCTCTGGGAAAGGCAGCAATAGCGGCATTTGCACGTAATGCTGAGATAGACTGCGTATGGTTAGGTTACGTACGGTCAGGCTAGGTCGGGATTTGTTTGACTTTTGTGTTTTGTACTGCAACGCCGCGTATTTCCGTGATCTGTTGTGCTCTCGTATAGTCTGCTTGGTTCTGGCGATGTCAGTAATAGTTGTGTAAGTTGGTTAGGTGCAGTTAGGCAACGTTCGGTTTGGTTACGTTAGTTTGTGTTAGCTATGGATAGCGTTGTCTCGGGTGGTATCTACTGCTATTCGGCGGACCTCTGCGCACTACTATGCTCTACTTCACTCTGGGAAGGCCAGCAGTAACAGTCGTGGCTCCTTAGGTTGTGTCATGTTACGTTTGGTTAGGTATGCAAGGGATAACTTTGGCTTTTTGCCATAAACTGTTGTTCGGTGGACTTCTGCGCTCTACGTTGCTCTAATGTTTTCAGCTTGGCTCCGGAAATTCCAGCGATAGTGACCTCGGCACGTCACGCTGTGTTAGGTTACGTTTGGATGGTTCAGGTTGTGTCAGGTTAAGTTATGACTTCTTTACCTCTGCGCTTCACGCTGCAACGCCCCAGATTTCTGGGATTTTCTGTGCCCTAGTATATTCTGCTTGGCTCTGGGTTGGTCAGCAATAGTGGTGTAGGGCGGTTAGGTAGAGTTATGTTGCGTTGGGTTATGCTACGTTTGGTTAGGTTAGCCCAGGACAGCTTTGACTTTTGTGCTATACACAGCTGTTCGGTGGATTTCTGCGATCTACTATGATCTAATATGCTCTGCCTTTCTCTGGGGGGGGGGGGGCAAGAATCTGTGACCGGGGCATGCTAAGTAGGGTTAAGTCACGTCTGGTTAGGTTAGGTTAGTTTGTGTTAGGATAGGATATCTTTGACTTTTGTGAAGTGCACTGAAATACGGTGGATTTCTGCGCTCTGCTGTGCTCTAATGTGTTCGGCTTGGCACAGTGGGGGCCAAAAATAGTGGTTTCGTCTCGTTGAGTTTATTTAGACTATGTTTGTATGTGTCTGGTTACGTCGCGTTCGGTTGTGATATATTCGACTTTTGTGCTATATGCCGCTATCGGGTGGCTCACTGCGCTCCACTGCGCCCCAGTATATTCTGCTTGGCTAAGGGGGTTACAACAATAGTGGTCTCGGCACGTTAGGTTTAGTTAGTGTATGTTTGATTACATTACGCTTGGATAGGCTAGGACAGGGTAGCCTTGACGTTTGTGCTATAAACTGCTATGCCGTGAATTTCTGCGCTCCACATTGCTCTACTGCACTCTGCTAGACTCTGGGGGGTCAGCAGCAGTGCTCGTGGCACGAAAAGTTGAGTCAAATCTATGTTCGGCCAGGTTAGGTTAGGCTATTGTAGGGGAGGATAGCTTTGTCTTTTGTGATATACACTGCTCTTCGGTGCATTTCTGCGCTCTGCCGTGCTCCAATATGCACTGATTGATGCTGAGGATGTCAGCAGCGTTTGTTCCGACACGTTAGGTTACGTCAGGTTGCGTTTCGTTATATTACGTTTGGACAGGTTAGGATAAGGTACTTGTGACTTTTGTGCTGTATGCTGCTGTTCGGTGAACTTCCGCGCTATACTCTGCTCTAATACACTCTGCTCGACTATGCGGAGGACAGTAATTGTGGTCGCTGCACTTTAGGTTGCGTCAGGCAACGTTTGGTTAGGTTACGTTAGTTTGGGTTAGCTATGGATAGCGTTGACTTTTGTGGTATACACTGTTATTCGGTGGATTTCTTCGCTCTATCATGCTCTGATCGACTCTGCGAAGGCCAGCAATAGCGGTTTCAGCACGTTACGCTCAGTTAGACTACGTTTCGTTATGTTAGGTTCGGTCAGTTTGGGTTAGGATTTCTTTGTCCTTTGTGCTATTGACTGCTATGCGGCTGTTTTCCGCGATCTACTGCACTCTAATATATTCTGCTTGACTATGCGGGGTCAGCACCAGTGGTCTAGGCACGTTAAGTTTAGCTAGTTTGCGTTTGGTCCTTTTATGTTTGGTTAGGTTAGGCTAGGGTAGCCCTGACGTTTGTGCTACACACTGCCATTCGGTGGACTTCTGCGCACTACTGTAATCAAGTATGCTCTGCTTTGCTCTGGGGAGGCCTAAAATAGTGACCGTGGCGCGTTATGCTGTGTAAGGTTTCGTTTAAGTAGGTTAGGTTTGTCCGGGTTAGGATAGGATATCATTGACCACTGCGCTCTACACTGGGTTACGGCGTACCTTTGCGATCTACTGTGCTCTAGTATGTTCTGCTTGGCTCTGTGGAAGCAGTAATAGAGGTCTCGAAACCTTTGATTGAGATGGGATACGTTCCGTTATGTTAAGTTAGCTTAGGTCGGATTTGGATAGCTTGGACTTTTCTGCTATACACTGCTATCGTACATATTCCTGCGCTCTGTTCTCCTCCAATATGCTCTGCTTGACCCTGTGGGGCCAGCAATACTGTTCGCGGCGCATTAAGTGTATTTATATTACGCTCGGCTAGGTTACGTTAAGTTTGGTTAGGTCAGGATTGCTTTCATTTATGTGCTCAACGCAGACACTACATGGGCTTCTGTGCCCTACTGAGCTCTACCACATTTCGCTTGTCTCCGGGGACCTTAGCTGTAGTGGCCGCGGCTAGTTAGGTTGAGATGTGTAGCGTTTGGTTACGTTACGATAGGTAAGGTTTGGTCGGGTCACCTTTGACTTTTGTGGTACTCACTGGCAATGCGGTCGATTTTTACGCTCTACTGTCCTCTAGTACATTGTGCTTGGCTCCGCGGAGGCCAGAAATAGTGGTATTGGCACGTTAGTTTGACGTAGGCTACGTTATGTTATGTTACGTTTGGTTAGCTTAATTTAGGTTATGTTAGGTTAGGTTAGGATATTTCTGACTTTCGTGTTCAACACTGCTATTCTATGGACTTCTGCGCCATACTCTCCTCTTGTATATTCCGGTTCGCTCTGGTGATGACAGCAGTAGCGGTGTATGGCGGTTAGGTATGGTTTGGTTACGTATGGTTATGCATTGTTGGGTTAGGTTAGGCAGGGACGGCTTCGACTTTTGCGCTATATGCTGCTATTTGGTGGCCCTCTGAACACTACTGTGGCCTTGTATATTCTGATAGGCCCTGAGGAATGCAGCAATAGTGGTCCCGACATGTCAGGTTGGCATACGCTACGTTTGGTCAGGTTATGTTTTCTATGGTTAGGATTGGTTAGCTTCGACGTTTCTGCTATACACTGCGATTCTATGGTATTCTGCGCTCTGATATCATTTAATATGTCCTGCTTGGCGACGAGGAGGCCTGCAACAGTGGACTCGCCTCGCTAAGTTTAGTTAGTCAATGAATGTATGCATTAGATTAGGTCACGTAAGGTTGGAGTGTCTTCGACGTTAGTGCTCTTCGCCGCTATTTGGTGGCTTCCTGCGATCTAGTGTGCCCTAGCTTGTTCTGCTTGGCCGTGGGGATTCCAGAAATTGTGGTCTCGGCACGTTATGTTGAGTTATGCTACGTTTGGTTTGGTTAGGTTGGGCCTGGTTGTGTTAGGATATCCTTGACCTTGCGCTTTACACTGCAACGCCGCGGATCCATGTAATCCACTGTGCTCTAGTATACTCTGCTCGGCTCTAGGGACGTCAGCAGTAGCGGTCGTTACACGTCAGATTAGTTACGTTACGTTTGGTTAGGTTAGGTTGCTAAGTGTTTGCTTAGGATAGCTTCGGCTTTTGTGCTACGTACTGCTATTCACAGGACTTTTGCGCTCTCCTGTGCGCCATTACGCTCTGCGTGTCTCCGTGGACGGCATCAACGGTGCGCTCGGGTCGTTAGCTTGAGTTATGTTACGTTTGGTTACGCTATGTTTGGCCACGCATGGTAAGGATGGCTTCGACTTTTGCTCATTACACTGCTATTCAGACGATTCCAGCGTTATACGTTGTTCTGCTATAATAGGCTTAGCTCTTATGAGGCCAGCATCAGCGGTCGTGGCACGACAGGTTGGGTTACGTTACGTATCCTTATGTTAGGTTTGGCTATGACAGGATAGGATAGCTCAGACTTTTGTGACATACACTGATATTCAGTGGATTCCTGCGCTCTACATTGCTCTACTATACTCTGCATCATTCTGCGGAGGCGGCCAATAGAGGTCGTGGCACGAAGGGTAAGTTTATGTTACGATTGGTTTTGTTACGATTGGTTAGGCAAGGGGAGGATCGCTTTGCTATGACTTTTTTTGCTATGCACCACTTTTCGTTGGGTTTCTCCGCTTTACTCTTCTCTAGTATCATGTGCACGGCTCTGGGGTGGCGAGGAATTGTAGTCTTGGCACGTTATGATGAGTTAGGCTACGTTTGCTTAGGATAAGTTAGGAATGGTTAGTTTAGGGTATCTTTGACTCTTGTGCTATACACTGCAATGTGGTGGATCACTGGGCTCTACTATGCTCTACTACATTCTGCTTGGACCAGGGGATGTCAGCATTAGTGGGCGCGGCAGATTAGGTTGTGTCAGGTTACGTTTGTTTGGGTTAGATCATGATACCTTTGGCTTTTGCGAATTACACTGCAATGCGGTGGCTTTCTGCACTCTACTGTGCCACAGTACGTTCTGCATGACTCTCCGGATCCCAGTAATAATGGTCTCGGGATGTTGGGTTCACACCGGCTACGATTGGTTAGTTTTTGTTAGGTACGGGTAACTTCGACTTTTCTCCTATAAACTGCGATACTATGGACTGCAGCGAACTACTCTCCTCTATTATGCTCTGCATGCCTCTGTGGAGGGCAGCAGACGACGTCGAGGCCGGTTAGGTTGAGTTATATTGCGTTTTCTTCGGTTAGGTTGCGTTGCGCTTCGTAAGGGCGGCATCGTCTTTTTTGCTGCACACTGCTATTCTGTGGACTCCTACGCTCTACTGTGCTCTATAACACTCAACCTGTCTCGGGGAACGCCAGGAATAGTGGCCGAGGCACGTTATGTTGTGTCTTGCATCGTCGGTTAGGTTAGGTTTGGTTAGGATGGCTTTGACTTTTGTGCTCGACTCTGATATTCTACGAACCCCTGCGCTCCACTGTGCTGTATCATATTCCGTTTGAGCTCAGGAACGTAAGCAATAGTGGCTGCGGCACGTTAGGCAGAATTACGTAACGTTAGGTTAGGGTAGGTTAGGTTAGGATAGCTTTGACCATTGTACTATACACAGATAAATGGTGTATTTCTGCGATCTACATTGCTCAAGCAGTTTCCGCTTGGCTCTTTGGAGGCCAGCGATAGTGGTGGTGGCACGCTATATTGAGTTAGGCTAACTTTGGCTTTGTCGCGATTTGCTTTGTTAGGACATTGTAGCTTTGACTTTTGTGCTATACACTGATGTTCGGTGGATTTCTGCTCTGTTCTGTGATCTAGAATGTTCTGCCTGCCTCTGGGAAGGCCAGTAATAGTGGTATCGGCACGACAGGTGGAGTTATGTTACGGTCGGTAAGGGTATGTTCGGTCAGGTTAGGCTGGATATCTTTGAGTCTAGCACTCAACGTTGCTATTTTGTTGCTTTGTGCGCCCAACTGTGCTCCATTATACTCCAATTTGCTCTGGGGTGGCCAGTAATTGCAGCCTCTGCAGGCTATGTTGGGTCAGGCTACCTTTGCTTAAGTTAGGATAGATTGGGTTAGGTTAGTGTATCTGCCACTCTTGCGATATACACTGCAAAGCGGTGGATTACTACGCTCCACTGCGCTCTAGTATATTCGATACGGCCCTGGGGAAGGAAGCAGTAGTGGCCTCGGTGCGATAGGTTTTGTTTTGCTATGTTCAGTTCTGTTACGTGCGGCTACGTTAGGATAGGGTAGCTTCTACTATTGTGCTCTGCACTAAATTTCTATGGATTTCTGCGCTCCACTCTCGTCTAATGTGTTCTGCTTGCCTCTGGCGAGTTCAGCAATAATGGCCGTGGCACGATCGGCAGTGCTATGTCACGTTCCGTTAATGTAGGTTAGGTTATGTTTGGCTAATATGGCATAGACTTTTGCGCTATTCACAGACTTTCGGTGGATTTCTGCGCACTACTGTGCTATAATATGTCTCGCTTGGCTCTGGGGAGGCCAGTAATAGTTTTCTCGGCTCGTTGTGTTTCTTTATTCTACGTTTGGCTAAGTTAGGTCTGGTCAGGTTAGGGTAGGAAGTCACTGAATCTTGACATATACTCAGGAATTTGGCGGCTATCTGCGATGTACTGTGCTCCAGAATATTCTGCTTGGCTCTAGCGATGCCAGCAATAGTGGTCTCGGCACGTTAGCATGTGTTATACTACTTTCGGCTATGTTAAATTTGGTTACGTTAGGGGAGGAAAGCTTTGACTTTTGTGCTATACGCTGCTGTTCGGAGGATTTCTGCATTCTGCTGTGCTCTAATATGTACGACATGGCTCTGGGAAGGCCAGCAATAGTGGTCGCGGCAAGTTATGTTGGGTTATGCTACGTTCGGTTAGGTTACGTTGTCGTGGGTTATGCTCAGGTAGCTATGACTTTTATGCTATAGACGGCGATTCTATAGACTTCTGCGTTCTGCAGTCCTCTAATATGTTCTGCTCGAATCTAGGGAGGCCAGCAATGGTGGTCGAGGTTCGTTAGGTTTAGATACGTTACGTTTTGTCATGCTAAATTTGTATATATTAGTATAGGGTTGCTTCGACGTTTGTGCTATACACTGCTACTAGGTTGATTCCAGCGCTCTAGTGTGCGCTAGTGAGCTCTGCCTTTCTCTGTGGTGGCCAATAATAGTGTTCTTGGTAGGATAGGTTGTGCTATGTTACGTATCATTGGGTTATGTTAGGAATGTTTGGTAAGGATATCTTTGGCTTTCGTACTGTACACTATTGTGCGGTGGAATCCTGTGCTCGACTGTGCTCTACTACATTCTGCCTGGCAATAGAGACGCCTGCAGCAGTTGTTACGGCTCGTTACGTTGTGTTATGCTACGTTCCGTTAGGTTAGGTTAGGTCAGGTCAGGATATTTTATCTTCGACTTTTGTGCTATTCACTGCAATGCGGTGGATTTCTGCTGACCAATGTGTCCTAGAACATGCTGCCGCCTCTGTGGGGGTCTGCAATTGTGGTCTCGTCATGTCAGGTTGGGCTTTGTTGCGTTTGGTTACGTTGCCTTTGGCTAAGTTAAGATAGACTACTTCTAGTTTTGTGCTATTCACTGCTATTCGGTGGAAGTCTGCGTTCTCATGTGCTCTAGTATGCTCTGCTTGGCGCTATAAAGGCCAGCAATATTGATCTCGCCAAGTTATGTTTGGTTACACTACGTTTGTATAGGATAGGTTAGGTCAAGTTAGGTCAGGATATGTTTGACTTTTGTACTATACACTGCAATGCTGTGGATTTATGCGCTCTGCCGTGCTATAGTATACTCTGCTTGGCTCTGTGGAGGCTAGCAATAGTGGTCTCGGCACGTTAGGTCGAGCTATGCTACGTTCGGTTATGTTACGTATGGTGAGGGTAGGACGGGATAGTTTATACTTTTCTGCTATACACAGCTATCTGCGGATTTCTGCGCTCTACATTGCTCTAATCTACTCTGCTCTACTATCGGGAGGCGAGTAATAGCGGTCGCGGCACACTACGTTGTGTTAGGTTATGTTTGGTTAGGCTAAGTTAGATCAAATTTGGACAGGGTAGCTTTGACTTTCGTGCTAAACACTGTTATTCGGAGCATTTCTGTGCTCTGCTGCGCTCTACTATATTACGCATGGCTTTGGGGATGCCAGAAATAGCGGCCGCGGTCGTTGTGCGTTACTATACGTTTGGTTATGTTTTGGATGCCAGAAATAGCGGTCGCGGTCGTTGTGCGTTACTATACGTTTGGTTATGTTACTATTGGGATGGTATCTTTCACTTCAGTCTCATGCACTGCAATGCGGTGGATTTCAGCGCATTACTGTGCTCTAATACTTTCTGCTCGGTTCTTGGGTGTCCAGCAATAGTGGTCTCGGAACGTTAGGTTGTGCTATGTTGTTTTGTTAGGTTAGGTTAGATAAATCTCGGTCAGGTCATCTTTGACCATCGTGCTATACATTTCTATACGGAGGGTTCCTGTGCCCTACTCTGCTCTACTATGGTTTGCTTGGCCCTGAGAATGCCAGCAATGTTATTCTCGGCACATAAGGTTTTGCTAGATTTCGTTTCGTTATGTCAGGTTAGGCTAAGTTCGGTAAGGATAGGCTTGACTCTTATGATATACACTGTTGTTCAGTAGATTTCTGCGTTTAGCTGTGATCTACCTTATTCTGCTTGGCAATGGGGAGGCCAGCAATAGTGGCTGCGGCACGAAATGCTGAGCTAGGCTACGTTCGGTTAGGGTACGTTAACATGGGACAATTTCCGAAAGCTACGACTTTTGTGCTATCGACTGCGATTCTACGGATTTCTGCGATCTACTGTCCTCTGATATGTTCTGCTCGACTCTGGTGGGACCAGCGACAGTGGTCGCGGTACGTTACGTTTCCACATGTTACGTTTGGTTATGTTATCATTGTATATATTAGGATAGGATAGCTTCTACTTTTGTGCTATACACTGCTATTCTGTGGATTCCTCCACTATAGTGTGCTCTAATATACACTGCTAGGATCTGTGGTGGACAGTAATGGTGGTGTAGGCTGGTTAGGTTGAGTTACGTCACATATCTTTGGGTTAGTTCAGGAAGGTTTGGTTAGGAGAGCTTTGACTCTCGTACTATAAACTATTGTGTGGTGGACGTCTGTGATCTACTGTGCTGCACTATATTCTGCTTGGCTTTGGGGCGCCTGCAGCAGTGGTCGCGGCACGTAATGTCGTGTTATGCCACGTTCCGTTAGGTTAGGTTAGGTCAGGTTACGTCAGTGTATCCTCGACTTTTCTGCTATTCAATGCATTGCGGGGGATTTATGAGCACTACTGTGCTCTTGTGCACCCTGCTTGCCTCCGTTGAGGTCAGCAATAGAGGTCTCGACATGTTAGGTTGAGACAGATTATGTATGGTAATGTCACGTTTAGTTAGGTCAGGATGGGAAATCCTTGACTTTTGTGCTGTACACTGTCATTCGGACGGTCTCTGCGCTCTGCATTGCTGTACTGGCATCTGTTAGCCTCTGGGGAGTCCAGAAATAGTGGCCGTGGCACGTTTGTTTGCATAGCGATAACTTTGGTTATGTTAGGTTAGGTTAAGTTTGGTTATGATAGCAATGACTTTCGTGCTATGTACTGCTATCAGGCGGACTTCTGTGGTCTACTGCCCTCTTCTACATAATGCTTGGCTCTGTGGAGGCCAGCGGTGGTGGTTTCGGCACGTTATGTTGAATTTATCTACGTTTGCTTTTTTTAACATTTGGTGATGTTAGAACTGGATAGTTTGGAGATCTGTGCCATACACTCCTTTCCTCCGACTTCTGCGCTATACTGCGATCTAATATTCTTTGCTTCGCACTGGGGAGGCCAGCAATAGTTTCTTTTGTACGTTAGGTTTTGTTATGTTACGTCTGCGTATGACGTGTTCGGCTATATTGGTCCATAGTATCCCAGACCTTAGTGCCATTATCTGCCATTCTGTGGGTCTCTGGGCCTACTACGCTCTAATACATTCCGCTTGGCTCTGGGGTAGCCAGAAGTAGTTGTCTCGGCACGTAGGGTTTAGTTATGTTACGTTTCGTTAGTGGGAATTAGGATGACTTGGTTGGTACTTCTTTCACTCGTATGCTTTACACCGCTACTCGTCTGCTTTCTGCGCTCTACATTCCTCTACTATACACTGCTCGACTATGGGGAGGCGAACAATAGTGTTCGGGCACGTTATATTCGTATAGGTTTTGTTTAGTTAGGCTAGGTTGTACTAAGTTTTGTTAGGGAAGCATTGACTTTCGCGCTATACACAGTTATTCGGTGGATTCCTGTGATCTACAGTGCTCTACCGCATTCTGCTTGTCTCTGGCGATGCGTGGAGCAGTGGTCGCAGCAAGTTATACTGAGATATGCCGCGTTCTGTTAGGTTAGGTTAGGTCAGGTTATGTTAGGTTATCCATGGCTTTTGTGCTATTCACTGCAATGCGGTGGGTTTCTGCGCTCTAATGTGATCTAGTACATTCCGCCTGTCCCTGTCAAGGCGAGCTGTGGTGGTCTCGGAGTGTTAGGTTCAGTTAGACTACGTTTGTGTATATCACGTTTGGCTATGTTAGGTATGTTACATCGACTTTCGTGCTATATAATGCCTTTCGGCGGATCTTTGTTATCTGCTGTGCTCTAATACTATCAGCTTTGCCCTGGTGATGCCAATAGCAGTGGTCGCGGCGAATTATGTGGATGTAGGCTAGGTTTGGCCATGTTAAGATTGGATATCTACGATTTTTGTGCTATTCAGTGCTATTCGGTGGATTTTTGCGCTCTAATGCTCTCTGATATGCTGTTCTTAGCTCTGGTAAGCCAGCAATGTTGATCTCATCTAGTTACGTTTAGATACACTACGTTTGGATAGGTAAGGTGGGGCCAGGTCAGGTTAGGTCACGATATGTTCGACTCTTCTGCAATACACAGCAATGTGTTGGATTTCTGCGCTCTGCTGTTCTTTATTATATTCTGCTTGGCCGAGGGGAGGACAGGAATAGTGGTCTCGGCACGTTAGGTTGAGTTAGGCTACGTTTGGATACGTTAAGTTTGGTGAGGTTAGGACAGGATAGATTATACGTTTGTGCTTTGCACATCCATCCACTGATTTCTGCGCTCTACTGCGTTCCATTATCTTACGCTTGGCTATGATGAGGCCAGCAATAGTGTTCTCGGAACGATGGGTTCAGTAAAGTTACGTATGTTTACGTTACGTTTGGCTATGTTAGGAAACGACAGCCATGAATCTTGTGCAAAACACTGCAATTCGGAGGATTTCTGCCTACTGCTGTACCCTAATATGTTCTGCTTGGCTCTGGGGAGGCCAGCAATATTGGCCTCGTCACGCTATGTTGAGCTACACTCCGTTTGGGTAGGCTATGTGTGGTTAAGTTCGCTCAGGATAGCTTTGACTTCCGTGCTATACGCTGTTATTCGGTGGATTTCTGCGCTTGACTGTGCTCTTCAGTATTCTGCTTGGCCCCGAGAATGCCAGCAATATTGATCTTGGCACGTTAGTTTGAGTTAGGTTACGTTCCGTTATGCTAGGTAGGGTGAAGTTCGGTAATTGTAGCTTCGACTTTCGTGATGCACACTGTTGTTCTGTGGACTTTTGCGCTGGACTGTGCTCGACTATATTCTGCTTGGACGTGGGGAGGCCCACAATAGTGGTCGCGGCACTTAACTTCTGTTAGGCCACGGTTGGTTATGTTAGGTTAGGTCAGTGCAGGTTAGTGCCACTTCGACTTTTGCGCTGTACTCTGCTATTCGGTGGATTTCTACGCTCTGCATTGCTCTGCAGTACTCCGCACGACTCTCGGGAGACCAGCAGCAGTGGCCGTGGCACGAGCGTTTGAGTTAGGTTACTTTGGTTATGATGGCTTCGACTTTTGTGTTGTACACTGCCATTAATCGGATTACTGCACTCTGCTGTGCTCTGATATGTTCTGCTTGGCCCTGGGGATGCTAGAAATGGTGGTCTCGGCTCACTAGGTTGAGATACGTTACGCTTAGCTTGGCTACGTCGGGACAGGTTTGGTTAAGTTTGCTTTAATTTTGGTGCTATGCACTGCTCTTCGGTCGATACCTGTGCACTGAATTGCTCTGCTAGCATCTGCGCGTCTCTCGGGGGAGGGGACACGTTTGGTTAGGTCACGCTTGGTTAGGTTACGTTTGGCCAATTTCGGTAGGGATAGCTTCGACTTACGTGGTGTACGCTGTTGATCGGTGGAATTCTGCGCTCTACTGTGCTCTACTATACTTTGCTCGAATCCGGAAGGACAGCAATAGCGGTCTCGGCACGCTAGGTTGAGTTAGGTTACGCTTGTCTTGTCTAGGTTAAGTTATGTTTGATTAGTGTAGCTTTGACTTTTGTGCTATACTCTGCTATTCAGTTAATATCTGCGCTCTGCATGGCTCTCATGGCATTTGCTTGTCTACGGTAAGGCTAACAATAGAGCTCGTGGCACGTTCGTTTGAGTTATGTTACGCTGGGATAGGTTAGATTAGGATAAGTTTTGTCAGGACTGCTTTGAGTTTTGTGCTATGCATTGCTATTCGGCGGATTTCAGCGCTCTACTGTGCTCTAGTATTTTGCGCTCGGCTATTTGGATGCCAGCCGTATTGGTATCGGCACGTTAGTCTAAGATGTTTTGCGTTTGGCTATGTTACCACTGGTTAGGTTAGGATAGCGTAGCTCAGACTTCCGTGCTGTGCCCTTCTCTTCGGTGGATTTCTGCGATCTATATTGCAATACCATACTCTACTCGCCTTTCGGGAGGCCGGCCATACTGGACGCGGAACGTTAGTTTGTGTTAGACTACGTTTGGTTGGTTCAGGTTACGCTGTGTTAGGTTTGGACGGATCCTACTATTGTGCTGCACACAGGTACTATATGGAATCCTGGGTCCTTTTGTGCGCTATCACTCTCTGCTTGTCTGCTGGGTCGCCAGGAGTCGTCGCCGCGTCACGTCAGGTTGGGATATTTTACTTTCGGTTAGGTAAGGTTTGGATATATTATGATGGGATAGCTTTGACTTTTGCCTTTGCAGGTCAATGCTGTGGATTTCTCCGCTCTACTGTGCTGTTATATTTACTGCCTGGCTATGGGTAGGCCAGCAATACAGGTCTCGGCTCGTTAGGTTTATTCATTCCAGGCTTGGTTAGGCTAGATTATGTCATGTTAGGTTACGATACCTTGGACTGTTGTGCTATACACTGCTATTTGGAGGATTCCTGCGCTCTACTGTGACCTAGCGTATTCTGCTTTACTCTGGGGAGGCTAGCCATAGTCACTTCGGCACGTTAGGTACAAGTTAGTCTGTGTTTGGTTGTGCCACGTTTGTGTATGTTGGGATAGTGTATCTCAGACTCTAGCGCTGTACACTGCTATTCGGCGGATTACTGCGCTCTACAATGCTCTACTTTACCCTGCTCGACTCTCGGTATGCGAGCAGTAGTGGTCGTGTCACGTCAGGTTCTGTTAGTGGACGCTCGGCTGGGTTATCTCAGGATACGTTTGGACAGGGTAGCTTTGACTTTCGTGCAAACAGATTTGTTCGGCGTATTCCTGCCGTCCACTGTGCCCTACCCGAATCTGCTAGACACTGGGAAGGCCACCAGTAGTGGTCGCGGCACACAAAGTTGGGTTT
The DNA here is from genome assembly GCF_001483705.2 of Eufriesea mexicana. NCBI lineage: Eukaryota > Metazoa > Arthropoda > Insecta > Hymenoptera > Apidae > Eufriesea > Eufriesea mexicana. The sequence goes on along the minus strand of NW_016908252.1, from coordinate 499,557 downwards.
CGCTGCAGAAGGTTAGGTGACGTTAGCTTGGGTTATGTTTCGTTGCCTTTGACTTTCCTCATTTGCTAGACACTGGGAAGGCCACCAGTAGTGGTCGCGGCACACAAAGTTGGGTTTCGCTGCAGAATGTTAGGTGACGTTAGCTTGGGTTATGTTTGGTTGCCTTTGACTTTCCTCACGTTCACTGCGATCTTATGTATTTGTGCGCCCTGCGCTGCTCTAATATGTTATGCTTGGCTCTGCAGAGGACAGCAATAGTGGTGGCGGCACGGTAGGTTGAGCTTGGCTACGTTTGGCTGTGTTTCGGTTGGTTAGGTTCGGATAGTGTATCTATGACTTTTGTGCTACACACTGCTTTTCGGTGGACTTCTCCGCTCGACTGTGCTCTAATATGCTCAGCTTTGCTCTGATGGTGGGCACCAGAAGTAGCGGACGCGGCATGTTAGGTTAGGCTTGGCTACGTTTGGTTAGTTTATGTTAGCATGGGTAAGGTTCGGATATCATTTATTTTTCCGCTACTCAACACGGTTCCATGCATATCTGCTGTCTAATTTGCTCTAGTATATTCTACTTGGCTGTGGGGTGGCCTGCATTGTCGGTCTCGGCACATCTGACTCAGTCAGGTTACGTTTGGTTGGGTTAGGATGGGATTGCTTAGACTTTTGTGCTATACACTGACATGCCGTGGATTAATGCGCTCCACTCTGCTGGAGTATGTTCTGCTTGGCTATTGGTAGGCCAGCAGTATTGGTCTCGGCACGTTAGTTTTAGTTAGACTGCGTTTGGCTGTGTTACGATTTGCTAGGTTCGGTGAGCATATCTAGACTTAGTGCAGTACTTTACTATTCGGTGGATCTCTGCGCTATGCATTGCTCTACTATACACTGCGCGACACCAGGGAAGCCACCAATAGTGGTCGCGGCAAGTTCTGCTCAGTTAGGATACGTTCGGTTAGGTTATGTCAGGACATGTTAGGTTAGGATATCTTTGACTTTTGTGCTATGCAATTCGGTGGATCCCTGGGCTCTACTGCGCTCTAATATTCTCTGCTTGGCTCGGGATGCCAGGGATAGTGGTGTCGGCACGCTAGATATAGTTATGCTACGTCTGGTTATGGTATGTTAATATGTTTTAGGTTTGGGTAGCTTCGTCCTTCGTGTTGTACACTATAATTGGTTGCGCTTGTTCGCCCTACTGTGCTCCACTATACTCTGCTCGAATCTGCTGAGACCAGCAATAGTGGGCGGGGCACGTTACTTTGAGGTATGTTGCGTTTGGCTATGTTACGGTTTGTTGAGTTAGCAAAGGATGGCTCGAACTTATGTGCTATACGCAGCTATTTGGCGGATTTCTCTGCCCTCCGGTGCTCTGATATCCTCTGCTTTGCCTTGGGGTGGCCAGAAATAGTGGCCGAGCCATGACAGGTTTTGTTACGTTACGTATGTCTCGTTTATGCCAGCATGGTTAAGGCTCTGATTGCTTTGATTTTTCTGCTACACACTGAGATTCTATGGTCTTCTGCGCTCTACATTGCTCTGCTATACGCTGCTCGATTCTCGGGGTGAGAGCAATAGTGCTCGTAGCACAATGGGTTCATTTATGTTATGTTTGGTTAGGTTAGGATAGGATAAGGCTTGACAGCGTAGCTTCGCCTTTCGTGCTATACAGAGTTTTTCCTTGGACTCCAGCTCCACTGTGCTCTACTCTTATCTGCTAGTGCCTGTAGATGAAAGCAATAGCGGTCGGGGCACGTTACGTTAAGCTTGGCTACGTTCGGTTTGATTACCTTAGTCTGGGTTATGTTTGGACATCGTTGACTTTTCTTCTGTATACTGCGATTCTATGGATTTCTGCGCCCTCTTCCCGTATAATATGTTCTGCCAGGCTCTGAAGCAATATTGGTGGCGGCACGTCTGGTTGGGCTTGAATACGGACGGTGGTGGTAGGATTTGTTAGGTTACGATGGGTTACATTTGACTTTTGCGCTACACAATCCCATTCGGAGGATTTCGGCGCTCTACCGTGCTCTGACATGCCCTGCTTTGCACTGGTGAGGCCAGAAATAGTGGCCGCGGCATGCTAGGTTGGGTTGTTTTACGTTTGGATAGTCTACGTTAACATGTGTGCGGTTTGGATAGCTTTGATTTTCCTGCTGTGCACTGCGATTCTCTGTATTTCTGTGCCCTACACTCCTCTGATATGCTCCGCATGGTCCTGTGGAGGCCAGCAATTGTGGTCGCGGGCGTTAGGTTCAGTTAGATTAGGTTTGGTTATGTTACGTTTGGTCAGTTTAGGAAAGGGTATATTTGACTTTTGAGCTGTACACTGCAATTCGGTGGATTTCCGCGTTCTAGATTTCTCTGCTATACCATGCTCGACTCTCGGGATTAGGGCAACAGTGCACGTTGCATGTTGGGTTGTGTTAGGTTAAGTTTGGTTATGTTAGGTTAGGCTATGTCCTGTTTGGGTAGCTATGACTTTCGTGCTATACACAGTTGTTCAGTGGGTTCCTTCCCTGCACTATGCTCGACTGCAATCTGCTAGACCCTGGGGAGGACAGAAATGGTGATCGCGGCACGTACCTTTGAGTTTGGCTACGTTAGGATAGGTTACGTCAGTTTGCGTTTGGTATGTATATCTTCGTCTTTTTTGATGTACACAGCGATACTATGGATCTAAGCGCCCTGCTATACTCTAACATGCTCTGCTTCGCTCTGGGGTGGCCAGCAATAGTGGTAGCACTACGGTTGGTTGAGATTGATTACATTTGCTAGTGCTACGTTTGGTTACGTTAGGGCAGGGTACCTGGGACTTCTGTGCTACATACTGCTTTTCGGTGGATTTCACCACTGCACTGCGATCTTATATGCTCTGCCTTGCCCTTGGGAGGCCAGGAATAGTGACCGCGGCAAGTTAGTCTAAGTTATGTTACGTTTCGATATTTTATGCTAGCCAGGGTGAGGAGTGGATTACTTTGATTTTTCTGCTCTACACTGCGACTCTATGGACTTCTGCGCTGCTCTCGGCGCTGCAACACCCTGCTTGCGACTAGCGACGCAAGGAATAGTGGTCGCGGCACGTTAGGTTGAGATATGTCACGTTCGGCTATGCCTGGTGTGGTTGGTTTAGTAAAGACAGCTTTGACTTTCGCGCTATACACTACTATTCGGACGATTTCAGCGCATCACATTGCTCTGCTATACTCCGCCTAGTTCTCGTGAGGCCAGTAATGACTTTCGTGGTACATCATGTTGTGTTACGTTACGTTTGGTTTGGTTAGCATAGGATATCTTTGACTTTTTTGCTATGCACTGCAATATGGTGCATCCTTGGGATCTACCGCGCTCTCGTTTGTTCTACTTGCCACTGGGGAGGGTAGCAGTAGTGGTCTCGGCACGTTGGTCTGAGCTAAGCTACGTTCGGTTATGCTACGCTTGGTGTGGTTAGGATAAGGTAGCTTAGACTTTCGGGATGTACCTGCCATCCACAGATATCTGCGCTCTACTGTGTTCTAATATTTTCTGCCTGGATCTCGGTAGGACAGCAATAGTACTCTCGGCACGTAAGGATGTGTCAGGTTACGTTTGGTTTTGCTATATTAGGTCAAGTTCGGTCAGGTTAACTTAGACCTTCTTGCTATAAACTGATCTCCGCTGGGTTACTGCGCTCGAGTGTCCTCTAATATCTGTACTTGGCCATGGGGAGTCCACCAATAGTGGTCGCGGCACGTTATGTTGACGCAGGCTACGCTTGGTTAGGTTACGTTGGCCTGGATCATGATTGGATGGATATGCCTTTTGTGCAATACGCTGCGTTTCTATTGTTTCAGAGCTCTTCTGTCCTCTAGTAAGTACTGCTCGGCTCTGTGGAAGAGAGGAATAGTGGTCGCGGAACGATAGTTTGGGATATGTTACGTTTGGCTTTGTTAGGACTGGACTTATCAGGACAGGATAGCTTTGACTTTTGCGTTATACACTGCTATTCGGTGGGTTTCTGCGTTCTGGTGTGCTCTAGTATATTCTCTTTGGATCTGGGGAGTGCAGCAATAATTGTCTCGGCACGTTAAATTGAGTTGTTCGATTGGTTAGGTTAGATTAGGTCAGGTAAGGTATGGGCATCTATGATTTTTTTAGTATACGCTGCAATGCGGGGGATTTCTGCGTTCTGCTGTGCTCTAGTATATTCTGCTTGGATACGTGGAGACCAGCAATAGTTGTCACGGCACAATAGGATGAGATATGCTACGCTTGGTTGTGCTACGTTTGGTGAGGTTAGGATACGACAGTTTTGACTTTTGCGATATACACTGCTATCCGCCGATTTCTGCGCTCTACTGCTTTCTAATATTTTCTGCTTGGCTCTGGGAAAGTCAGCAGTAGTGTTCTTGGCATGTTAGTTTGGGATATGATACGTTTGGTAGGGTTAGGTTAGGATAAGCTTGGTCTGGTTATCTTTGACTTCCGTGCTATACACTGCTATTCGGAGGATTCCTGCGCTCGGATGTGCTCAGCTATATTCCGCTTGGAACTAGTGAGGCCAGCAATAGCGGGCGCGGCACGTTATGTCGAGTTATGGTACGTTCCGTTGGGTTACGCTAGCCTGGGTATGGTTTGGATGGCTACCATTTTTGTGCTGTAGACTGCGATTCTATGGATTTCTGCGACCTATTGTCCTCTAATATGTTCCGCTTGTCGCTGGGGTGGCAAGCAACATTGCTCACGTCACGTTATGTTGAGATACGCTACGTTTGTGTAGCATCGGCTAGGTCAAGTTAGGTCAGGGTACGTAAGACTCCTGTGCTATACATTGCAATGAGGTGGATTACAGCGCTCTGCTGTGCTGTAGTATATTCTGCTTGGCGCTGCGGATGCCAGCAATAGAGGTCGCGCCACATTATGTTGCGTTAGATTACGTTAGGTTATGCCAGTTAATGTCGTTTTGGGATTGGGTATCTATCACTTCTACGCTTTGTAATGCAATGCGGTGGATTTCTGCGCTCTGCTGTGCTGTAGTATATTCTGCTTGGCTCTGGGGAGGCCAGAAATAGTGATCGCGGGACTTTATGTTGAGCGAGGTTACGTCTGGTTGTGTTACGTATAGTTATGTTACCATAGGATAGCTTCGATATTTGTGCTATACAGCGCAGTGCCGCGGATTTCTGCGCTCTACTCTGCGCTAGTACATTCCGCGTGTCTCTAGGCAGGCCAGCAACGGTGGTATCGACGCGTAAGTATTAGTTATGATACGTTTGGCTATGTTACGTTTCGTGAGGTTAGGATACGATTGTTCAGTCTTTCCTGATATACGCTGCTATCGGCGGTTTTCTGCGGTCTACAGTGTTCTAATATTTTCTGCTTTGCTGTGGGAGGCCAGCAATAATGGTCTCGGCGCGATGGGTTTGGTTAGGCTGCGTTTGCTTATGACACGCTTGGTTATGCTAGGACAGAATAGCTAAGACCCATGTGCCATACACTGCAATGCCGTACACATCTGTTCGGTGGTTTTCAGCGCTCTGTTGTGCTCTGACATGTCATGCTTGGCTCTGTGGTAGCCAGTGTTAGCTGTCCTGGCGCGCCAGGTAGAGTTATGTTACGTTAGGTTAAGTTAGATTACGATATGGTTGGTCAGTATAGCTTTGTGTTTCGTACTATACGCTGACTTTCGGTGCATTTCTGTAGTCTTCAGTGATCTGCAATATTCTGCTTGGCTCTGGGAATGCCAGCAGTAGTGTCCGCTGCACGACATGTTGATCTACGCTTGATTTGGTTAGGTTAGGTTCGTTCAGGTTAGGTTAGGTATTCTTCGACTTTTGTGCTATACACTGTCATTCGGAGGTTTCATTCCTCTTACTTTGCTCTACCAAACTCTGCCCGGCTCTGGGGATGCGAGCAATAGTGGTCGTGGCACGTGGGGGTGAGCCATGTTTCGCTTCGCTTGGTTAGGTCTGGCTATGTTTGGTGAGGATAGCCATGACCATCATACTATATACTCTTAACTGGAGGGTTTCTGAGTCCTGCTGTGCTTTACTACATTCTGGTTTGCTCTGGAGAGGCCAGGAGCAGTGGTCGCGTCACGATTCTGTGAGATATGGTACGTTTCGTTTGGTGGGGTTTGGGCACCTTAGGTTAGGACATCTACGGCTTTTGTGTTATACACCGCAATGCGGTGGGTTTCTGAGCGATGCTGTGCTGTAATATATTCTGCTTGGCGCTGGGGAGGCCAGAAATCTTTGTCTAGGCTCGTTAGGTTGATTCAGGCTACGTTTGGTTATGTTATGTTAGTTCGGGCTAGCTCTGGGTAGCTTTGACTTTCGTGGTATACATGGCTATCAGAAGGGCTTCCGGCTCCACTATGCTCTGCTCGATCCTGGGAAGGCCAGCACTTGCAGTCGCGGTTCCTTAAGTTGTCTTATATTGCACTTAGCCATATTACGCTTGGTCAGGTCAGTATAGGATATCTGCGGCTTTTGTGCTATACAATGCCATTCGCCGTATTCCTGCGCTCAACATTGCTCTTCTACGATCGGCTCAAATCGGCGGAGACCAGTAACAATGGTCTCGGCACATTATTTGGCTTAGGCTGCGATTGGATATGTTAGGCTTGGTTAAGGTAGGAGAGGATAGCTTTGACCTTTGCGCTGTACACCGCTTTTCGGTGGATTTCTGCGTTCTTTGTTGCTCTAATGTCCTCTACTCGATTCAGGAAGGGCCAGCAATGGCGGTGGTGCCACGAAAGCTTTAGTTAGGAAACGTTTGGTTAGGTTAGGCTGCGTTAGCATTGGAAAGGATAGCTATAACTTTTGCGATATGCACTGCTCTTCAGTGGATTCCTCCGCTCTACTGTGCTCCACTATACTCTGCTGGACTCTGCGTAGGCCAGCAATAGTTGTCGATACACGCTGTTTTCTGTCATTCTACGTTTTATTTGATTGGGTTAGGTTAGGTTAGAATTGGGTAGCATTGACTTTTGTGTTATTCACCGCTCTCCGGTGGATTCCTGCCATCTAACTTTCTCTACTATACACTGCTCGACTATGGCGGGGCCAGTAATAGTGGTCTCGGCACGTTAGGTTGAGTTAGGCAAAGTTTGGTTGGTGTATGCTTGTCTGGGTTAGGCTTGGATTGCTTTTTCTTACGTGGTATGCCCTCCTGTGCGGTGGATTTCTGCTTTCCACTCTGCTCTAGAATATTCTGCTTGGCTCTGTGGAGACCAGCAGACCTAGACTCGGCGCCCCATGTTTAGTTAGGATACGTTCGGTCTGGCAAGGTTAGGACAGGTTGGGTTATGGAACCACCCACTTTTGAGCTGTACACTGCAGTGCGAAGGATAACTGCGCTCTACTGCGCTGTAGAATATACTGCGTGGTTCTGGGGAGGCAAGCACGAGTGGCCACGGTACGTTATGCTGAGTCAAGGTACGTTCGGCTTTGTTAGATACGGTTTTGTTAGGACAGGGTAGCTCCGACTGTCGAGGTGTGCACTGCGATTCTGTGGACTTCTACCCACTACTCTCCTCTAATACACACTGCTTGGCTCTGAGGATCGCAGCAGTGGATGTCTCGGCACGTTTGGAGGTGCCAGGATACGTTTGGTTACGTAATGTTTGGTTAGTTAAGATAGGGTAGCTTTGTCGTTTGTGCTCTACACTGTTCTACGTTTAATTTCGGTGCTCTGCTGTGCTCCAACATGCTTTGCATGGCTCTGTGGAGGCCAGCACTTGTGGCCTCGGCACGATAGGTTCAGATATGTTACGTATTGCTTAGCTATGTTTGGTTCGGTTTTGTTAGGATGGCTTTGACTTTTGTGCTGTACACTGCATCTCAGTCGATATCTGCGTTCCGCGTTGCTCTGCCAGCCTCCGTTAGTCCCTGCGGACGCCAGAAATGGTGGTCGCGGCAGGTTAGATTGAGTTAGGTTACGCTTGGGCAACACTACGTTTGGATAGGTTATAGAAGGCAAATTTGTGTCAGGATATGTTTGACATTTGTGCTGTACACTGCAGTTCGGCGGATATCTGCGTTCTGCCGCGCTGGAATATATTCTCCTTGGCTCTGTGTAGGCGAGCAACTGTGTTCTGGCCACGTCAATTTGAATTAGGTTATGTTTGGTTACGTAACGTTTGGTTAGGTCAGAATAGGATAGCTTTGACTCTAACTCTATCCGTGGCTGTTCGCTGGATTTCTGCGCTCTGCAGGGCTCAAGTACGTTCCGCACGGCTCCGGGGAGGCCAGTAATAGTGGCCTCGGCGCATTAGACTCTGATAAGCTACATTTGCATATGACAAGTTTGATACGTTTGGACAGAGTAGCTTAGACATTTGTGACATTCAGTGCTATTCGGTGGACTTCTGCGCCCTACTGCACTCTAATATGCTCTGCTTGGCTCTGGGGTGGACTGTAATTGTCGTCTCGGCACGTTAAGTTGAATTACGTTACGTTCCGTTAGGGTAGGTTGGGAAGGCTTGGTTAGTATTTCTTCGACTTCTGCGCTTTACACTGCTTTACGGCGGATTCCCGCGCTCTTGATTGCTCTACTATACACTGCACGGCTCTGAAGAGGCGAGCAATAGTGGTCGGGGCACGTTATTTTGCGTTATGTTATGTTTTGTCCGGCTAAGTTGTGCTATGTACGATTAGTATAGCTTTGGCTTACGTGCTATACACTGTTCTTCGGTGGGCCTCTGCGGTCTACTGCTCTCTACTCTATCCTGCTTTGCTATGTGGAATCCTGCAGCAGTAGTCGCGGCACGTTATGTGCAGCTATGCTACGTTTGGCTTGGTCAGGCTAGGCCAGGTTAGGTTATGGTATGCTAGACTCTTGTAACACTCACGGCTATTCGGTGGACCTCTGCGCTCTACATTTATCTATGACACTCTGCCTGGCTCTGGGGATGCGAGCAGTAGCGGTCGCGGCATGTTAGTTTGTGTTGGGTTTCCCTTTGTTATGTTAGGTTATGTTAAATTTGGTTAGGATAGCTCTAACTTTCGTGCTATACACTGCTACCCAGTGTATTTTCGTGATCGACTACGATCTACCACATTCTTCTTGAATATGGGGAGGACAGGAGCAGTGCTCGCGGCACGTCATGTTGGGTTATGCATCGTCGGTTGAGTTGGATTTGGTCAGGTTGGGTCAGTGTATGTCTGACTTCTGTGGTATACACTGCAGTGCGTTGAATCTCTGCACTCTACTGTGCTCTAACATACTCTGTATGGCACTGGGGAGGTCAGCAATAGTGGTCTCGGAACGTTAGGGTGAGTTTAGCTGCGTTTGCTAATGTTGCGTTTGAATAGGTTAGGATGTGCTACTCTGCCTTTCGATCTGCACACCGCTATTCTGTGGATTTCTGCGCTCTAGTATGCTCTGATATACTTTGCTTGGCTCTGGGGCGGACCGTAATAGTACTCCTGGCACTTCAGCTTGAGTTAGGTTACGTCCTTTGGGTTAGGTTACGAAGGCTTGGTTAGGATTTCTTTTACATTTGTGCTATACACTGCTATTCGAATGATGTAAACGCTCTACATTGCGCTACCACATTCCGTTCGGCCCTTGGGTGGTGAGCAATAGAGGTTGTGGCACGTCAGATTGAGTTGGGTATGTTTGGTTAGATTAGGTGAGGTTTGGTTATGATGACTTTGACTTCCGTGCTGTACACCGCTTTTCGTTGGATTTCTGTGATCTACATCTCGCAACTATATTCCGCTTGACTCCGGGGATGCCAGCAATAGTGCCCACAGCACGATATGTTTAGATTGGCAACGTTCGGTGATGCTATGATGGTATAGTAGAGACTTCTGTGCTACACGCTGCTGTCCGCGGATATCTGCGTTCTACTTCGTTCCAATAATTTCTGCTCGTCTCTGGCTAGGTGAACAATAATGGTCTCGGCACGTTAAGCTCGTTTATGTTACGTTTGGTTAGGTTAGGTTGTGTCAAGGTCGATCAGGCTATCCTTGACTTTCGTGCTATAAACTGCTATTCGGGGGATTTCTGCACCCGACTGTGCGTCGCTATATTCTGCTAAGCCTTGGGGAGGCCAGTAAGAGTCGCGGCACGTTATAATGAGTTAGGCTACGTTTTATTATGTCATGTTATGCTATGTTTGGTTAGGATGGCTTCGTCTTTCGTGCTATACACTATAATGCGGCGGGTTCTTGCGATCAGCTGTGCTGCACTATATTCTGCTTGGCGCTACGGAGTTCGGCAGCTGTGGTCGCGCCACGCTCTGTTGATTTACGCTACGTTTGCTTGGGTTAGGTTGGGTCGGGTTATGTTAGGATGTCTTCGACTTCTGTGTTATTCACTGCAATGCGGGGGTATTCTGCGAACTAGTGTGGTCTAGTACACTCTACTTGTCCTTGTGGCGGTCGGCAATAGTTGTCTCGTCATTTTAGGTTTAGTTAGGTTACGTTTGGATATGTTACGTTTGGCTAGACTAGGTTACGCCACTTTGGCTATCGTGCTTTATACAGCTCCTCGGATTTCTGTGAGCCACGGAGCTCTAATGCATCCTGCTTCGCCCGGGGAGGCCAGGAGCAGTGGTCGCGGCCCGTCATTTTGGGATTTGCTGCGTTTGGTTAGGTTAGGTAACGTCTCGCTAGGCTTCGGCACCTACGGCTCCTGTGTCATTCACTGCAATGCGGTGGAATGCTGCTCTCTACTGTGCTGTAGTTCGTTCCGCATGTCTCTGTCGATGCCAGCAATAGTGGTATCGTAATGTTAGGTTGCATTAGACTACGTTTGAATATGTCACGTTTGGCAATGTTAGGACAGGCAAATATGTCTTTTATGCAACGCACTGCTATTCCGTGTGTTTCTGAGCTCTGGTATATTCTGCTTGGCTCTGGGGAGGCCAGCAGGAGTGTCCTCGGCGCGAAAGTATGTGTTAAGTTTCGTTCGGTTATGTTACAGTTTGTTAGGTTAGGATAAGATAGCCTTGACTTTTGTGCTGTACATTTTTGTTCGGCGGATTTCTGCTTTCTACTCTGCTTTTATTTTTCCGCTTGGTTCTGGGAAGTCCAGCAATATTTGTCTCATCACGTTATGTTGAGTTACACAACGTTTGGTTAGGCTGTGTTCGGTCGGATTAGGTTAGGGTTCTTTCACTTTTGTACCTTGCACTGCAGTGCGGCGGATTCCCGCGCTCTACTGTGCTCTAGTTTACTCTGCTTGGCTCTGGAGAGGCCAGATATAGTGGTCGCAGTGCGTTGCGTTGAGTTATGCTACGTTTGGCTGTGTTAAGATTGGATACGTTAGGATAGGATTGATTTGACTTTTGTGCTATACAGTGCAATGCGGCGGATTTCTGCGCTCTACTGTGCTCTAGTATATTCTGTTTGGCTCTGGGGGGACAGCAACATCGGCCTCGTCTCGTTCGGTTGAGTGAGGCTACGTATCTTTATGTTAAGTTTTGCTAGGTATGATATGTTAGCCTCGGCTTTTGTTCTTTCAACTACTATTCGGAGGATTTCTGTTCTCTGCTGCGCTCTGGCATGTTCTGCTTGGCTCCGGGGAAGACAGAAATATTGGTCGCGTCTCGCTATGTTGTGTTACATTACGTTTGGATATGCCTGGTTGAGTGAAGTTAGGTTAGTGTCTATTGCGCTTTTGTGCTGTGTACTGCTATGTGGTGGATTTCTGTGCTCCACATCGCTCTAGAATATTCTGCTAGTCTTTACGGAGTCCAGCACTAGTGGCGGCGGCACTTTAGTGTGAGCATGGCTACGTTTGCTTATGTTAAGTTTGGCCAAGTTAGGACAGAGTGGTTCAGACTTTTGTGCCGTAGATTCCTATTCGGTGGTCCCTTGCCGTCAACAGTGCTCCAATACGTCTTGCTTGGCTCTGCTGTGGCTAGTATTGGTGGTCTCGGCAAGTCAGTTCGAGTTGGGTTTCGGTTCGTTTGGTTAGGTTAGGAAGGCTTGGTTAGGATTTCTTTGACGTTTGCGCTGGACACTGCTATACGGTGGATTCCCGCGCTCCATGTTGCCCTACTATACTTCGCTCGACTCTGGGGAGGCGAGTAATAGTGGTTGTGGCACGTTAGCTTGAAGTAGGTTACATTTGGATTGGTTAGGCTAGGCAATGTTTGGTTAGAACAGCCGTGACCTTCGTGCTGTGCAATACTGTGTGGTGGATTCCTGTGATCTACTGTGCCCTAGTACATTCTGCTTGACTCTCTGGCGGCCAGCAATAGTGGTCTCCTCATGTTAGGTTGAGCTAGGCTACGTTTGGATAAGTTACGTTTGTCTAGGTTTGGATAGGCTACTAAGACTTATGTGCTATACACTCCCATTCGGTGGTGTTTTGCGATCTAATGTGCTCTAATGTGCTCTGTTTAGATCTGGGGTGGCCAGCAATAATGGTCTCGTCACGTTAGGTCGAGATACGTTACGATTTGTTAGATTAGGTTTGGAAAGATCGGTCAGGATTTCTTTGTCATACGTGCTATACACTGCTATTTGGTGGATCTCTGCACTCTACTGCGCTCTAATATGTTCTGCTAAGCTCTGCGGTGGCAAGTAGTAGTGGTGTCGGTACGTTATGTCCAGTTATATTACGTTTCGTTAACGTAGGTTGTGCAGGCAGGGTTAGGGTTTCTTTGACCTATGTGCTATACACTGCTGTTCTGTGCACTTCTGCGCTCTACACTGCTCTACTATTTTCGACTTGGCCCTGGGGATGCCAGCAGCGGTGGTCGTGGCTTTATGTCTCATTTATGCTACGTTCGTTTATGTTACGTTAGGCCAAGATGAGTCAGGGTATCCTCGAATTATGCAACATACTCTGCTATTCGGTGTATATCTGCGATCTACATTGCTCTACCATACTCTGCTCGACTCTGGGCAGGCGAGCAATAGCGGTCGCGGGATGTTAGTTTGAGTTAGGTTGCGCTTGGGTAGCTTATGTTAGGTTATGTGCTGTTATGATAGCTTTGACTTTCGTGCTATACACTTTTATTCGGTGAATCTCCGTGAGCTACTGTGCTCTACTACTTTCTGCTTTGCTGCGGGGAGGCCAGGAGCTGCGGCTGCGGCACGACATGTAGGGCTATGCTGCGGTTGGTTAGGTTATACAATGACAGGTTATGCCAGGATATCTACGGATTTTGTGCTATTCACGGCATATCGGTGAATTTCTGCGCTCTACAGTGCACTAGTTCATTCTGCTTGTCTCTGTGGAAGCATGCACTGGTGGCATCGTCATGATAGCATGATTTATGTCACGTATGGATATGTTACGTTTGACTATTTTAGGATTGGCTACTTTGGCTTTTGCGCTATTCCCTGCTATTCGGTTGATTTCTGCCCTCCAATGCACTCTAATATGCTATGCTGGGCTCTCGGAGGCCAGCAACGTTGGCCTCATCATGTTGTGTCGGGTTACACCACGTTTGGGTATGTTAGGCTAGGCCAAGGACGCAACACAAAAGTAAAAGCTGTCCTGACCAAACTTACCCTAACCCAACCTAACCGAGCGTAACCTTACAAAACATAACATGCCGAGAAAACCATTGCTGGCATTTCCAGATTCAAGCCGAAAACATTAGAGCACTGCAGGTCCCAGGAATCCACCTAGTAGCAGACTATTGCACTGAGGTCAAAGATACGTCTTCTAACTAAGCCAAACGTAACATAATCATACGTAACATAACTCAACTTAAAGTGCCGCGACCACTATGGCTGGCCTCCGCAGAGCCAAGTATAGCACATTAGGGGAGAGCAGGACGCAGAATTCCATACAATCGCAGTGTATACCAGAAAAGTCAAAGCTGCCCAAACATAACCCAAACCAACATGACATATCCAAACATAGCCCAACTAAGCCTAACGTGACGAGACCGTTATTGCTGCCATTCCCAGAGCCAATCAGGCCACATTAGTGGAGAGTAGGACGTAGATACCCATAGAATCGCAGTGTATATCAGAAAAGTCTAAGCTACCCAAACCTAAGCCAAAACCAGCAGAACATAACCGAACGCAGCATAACTCAAACTAACGTGTCAAGACCGCCGTTGCTGCCTTCCTCACAGCCAAGGAGATCACGTTTGAGGACAGTAGAGCGCAGAAGTCCCTAGAATCGCAGTGCAAAGCACAGAAATCGAAGTTGCACTATCCTAACATAGCCAAACGTAACACAACCGAACGTAGCTTAACAAAACATAACGCACCGAGACCACCCTTGATTGCCAGAACGAAGCTGAATACACTGGAGCACAGTAAAGCGTAGTAATCCACCGCATTGCAGTGTGCAGCAAAGAAGTCGAGGATATCCTAACCTAACCTGTCCTATCCTAGCCAAGCCAAGCGTAAACAAACTAAATATATAGTGCCGAAAATAATATTGCTGGCATCCACAGAGACAAGCAGGGAATATTAGAGCAACGTAGAGCGTCGATATCCGCCAAATGGCGGTGTATAGCAAAAAAGTCAAAGCTACCCTATCCTAACCTAACCTAACGCAACGTAACCGAATGCTGTACGTCTGAAACAAAGCACCGAGACCATTGTATCTGGCCTCCCCAGAACCAAGCAGAGCACGCCAGTGCACAGCAGAGCGCAGAAGCCTACAGAGCAACAGTCTATACCTCGAAAGTCAAAGCAATCGGAAGCTAACCAAAACCAACATAACTTAACCAAACGTAGCCAAACTCAGCATAATGAGCCGAGACCGCTATTGTTGGTCTCCGCAGAGTGGAGCAGAGTAAAGTAGAGCAATGTAGAGCACAGAAATCCAACGAATTGCAGTGTAAAGCACAGAAGTCGAAACAACCCTATCCTCACCTAACCAAACGTAACATAAGCGGACGTAACGTAACCAAAGCTGATGTGCCACGGCCGCTAATGCTGGCCTCACGGGAGCTAAGCAGATTAAATCAGAGCAATGTAGGATGCTGAAATAGTCCGAATAGCAGACTATAGCACAAAAGTCAAAGATACCCTTACCAAACATAGCCATACCTATCATATCCAAACGTAACGTGGCTCAAACTGACGTGACATGAGCACAGTTCCAGCCGTACACACAGGCAAGCAGAGCGTTCTAACGTACAGGTGCTAGCAGAAGTCCATAGAATAACAGTGTTTGGCGCAATAGTCAAAGCCACACTAATCTAGCGCAACGCATCCTATCCTAACCTAACGTAACATATTTCAACCTAACGTGTGGCAGCCGCAACTGCTGGACTCCCGAGGGTCGAGCAGAGTACAGTAAAGCAATGTAAAGCGCAAAAATCGGCCTAATAGCAGTGTATAGCATAGAAGCCAAAGCTGTCCCATCCCAACCATACCAAGCGAAACATAACATAGCCA
The DNA here is from genome assembly GCF_001483705.2 of Eufriesea mexicana. Taxonomy (NCBI): domain Eukaryota; kingdom Metazoa; phylum Arthropoda; class Insecta; order Hymenoptera; family Apidae; genus Eufriesea; species Eufriesea mexicana. The sequence continues at coordinate 484,250 of NW_016908252.1, read as the reverse complement.
AACGTAAGCTAACTCAACCTAATGTGCCGAGAACATAATTGCTGGGCTCCCGAGAGGCGAGCAACGTACAGTAGAGCTATGTAGAGCGCAGGAACCCTCCACATGGCGGTGTATAGCACAAAGGTAAAAGGTATCCTAACCTAACCAAAACAAACCTATCCTAACGAAACGTAACCTAACGCAGCCTATCGCGGCGGAACTAATACTCCTGGCATCCCCATAGCCAACAGAATATACTACCGCACAGCAAAGCGCAGAGATCGAACGTATAGCAGTGTAGAGCACAAAAGTCGAAGAAATCATAACCAAACTTAACCAAACCAAGCATAAACATACGTAACCTATCTCAAGCGTACCTGCCACGAACGCTATTGCAAGCCTCTCCAGAGAAAAGCAGTGGCTATTAGAGCAATGCAGTGAAAAGGTATCAACCGAAGAGCAGTGCATAGCAAAAAATTCAAAGGCATCCTAGCCGAACCTAAGCTAACGTATCCTAGCAAAGCGGAAAGTAAATATGGCTCAACCTTACGTGCCGCTACCACTATTTCTGGCTTCCGCAGGGCCGTGCAGAGCATATTAGATGACACTAGAGCGCAGAAATTCAAAGAATAGCAGTGTAGAGCACAAAAGTCAATGCCATCCTAAGCATACCTAACTTAACCTGACCTACCGAATCATTACCAAACTCAACCTATCGTGCCACGATCGACCATTGATGGCCTCCCCAGATTCGAATGGCGTATAGTAGAGCAACCAAGAGCGCGGGTATCCTCCGAAGAGAAGAGTATAGCAGATAAGTCGAAGCTATCGCGTCCTAACCTGACCAAGCCTAACCAAACCAAACGCAATCTATCTCAAACTAACGTGCCGCGACCACTATTGCTGCCTTCCCCAGGGCCACGCAGAACATACTAGAGGACAGTAGAGCTCGGGAATTCATCGTCGAGCAGTGTATAGCGCAAGTGTCAAAGCTACCTATACTACCCTAACCTGACAAAGCGTAACGTAACCTTACGCAGCCTAACTATTCCTAACGTACCGAGACATCTAGTGCTGCCCTCTCCAGGGCCAAACAGAACATGCCCTAGCACAGTAAAGTGAATAAGTCCATCGAAAAGGAGTCTATACCACGAAAGTCAAAGCAGTCCAAACCTAACCCAAACGAACATAACCAAGCCGATCTTAGAATAACCCTACCTAACCTGCCGAGACCACTATAACTGGCATCCTCAGAGTCGAGCAGAGTATAGTAGAGCGCAGTAGAGCGAAGAAAGGTAGCAAATAGCAATGTATAGCACAGAAGTAAACGACGTCTTGGCCTCACAAGGCCAAACTTGACCCAACCAAACGTATCCTAACTCAACCTAAGGTGCCGCGGCCGGCATTGCTAGCCTCCACATAGCCAAGCAGCGCATACGAGAGGGGACAAGAGCGCAGAAGTGCACCGAACAACTGTTTATACCAAGAAGTACGAATCTATCCTGACCTAACCTCAACTAATATACACTAACCGAACATAGTGTAGCACAACTTAACGCACCGAGACAACCATTACTGGCCTCCCCAGGGTAGATCAGAGTATGGTAGAGCACAGTAAAGCGTATTAATACACCAAATAACAACGTATACCACAGAAGTCAAAGGTGCCCCGACCTCGCCAGACATAACCCACCCTAGGCAAACACAAAATATCTAGACCTAACGTGCCGATACCTCCACTGCTGTTCTGCCCAGAGCCAAGCATAACGTATTAGAGCAGAGTAGTGCGCAGGAATTCAGAGAATAGCAGTGTGAAACACAAAAGTCAAGGCCATCTCAACTAAACCCTACCTAACCTGACCTACCAAATCGTTATCTAACTCAATCTAGCGACTCACGTCCTCAATTTCTGGCATTCCCTGATCAAAGAAGGGAATAATAGAACGCAGCGGACGGCAGAATTCCACCGAATAGCATTGAACAGCACAATAGTCAAGGCTATCCCAGCCTAACCTTAGCAAACCGAGCCTGACTGGACGCAGCATAACTTATCCTATCCTGCCCCGACATCTATTCCTGGCGTCCGCAGACACAAGCAGAGTGTTGTAGCGCACAATACACTGCAGTAGTCCATAGAATCTCTGTGTATAGCAGAAAGGGCAAAGCTATCCGAACCTTACCCATGCTAACATAAACAATCCGAACGTAACCTGACTCAGCCTAGCATACCGCAGCCGCAATTTCTGGCATCTCCAGATCAAGGCAGAGCATATTAGAGCACAGTATAGCGGTGAAATGCACCGAAAAGGAGTATGCAGCACAAAAGTTGAAGGTAACGTATCATAACCTAACCAATCACAACACTACAAAACGTAACCAAACCTATCGCAACGTGCCTCCACCACTATTTCTGGCCTCCCCAGAGCGAAGCAACACATATCAGAGGAGAGTATATGGCAGGAATCCATAGAATCGCAGTTTAAAGCAGAAAAGTCGAAGATATCCAAACCTAACCCAAACTAACATATCCTAACCTCTTAGGCGAACGCATCGTAACGTGCCGCGAACACTATTGATGGCCTCACCAGCGTTTTGCAGTTTAGACTAGTGCACAGTGGAGCGCAGGATTCCATCGAAAGAAGTACATAGCAGAAAAGTCCTAGCTATCATGTCCTAGCCTAAGCAAACGTAAAAGGTGCGGACGTAACGTTGCCCAAAATGACGTGCCACGACCGCTTCTTCTGGCCTCAGCAGAGCTAAGCAGAGTATAGCAGAGCTATGCACAACGCTGAAATCGCCCGAATTGCAGTGCATAGAGAAAAGGTAATAAGTATCCTAACCTTATCTGACCTAACCTAACGCAATGAAACGTATCCAATCCGAAACTAACGTGCCTAGCCCACAATTTCTGTCCTGCCAACCGCCAAGCAGAGCATAATACAAGGGAGTAGAGCTCAGAGGTGCATAGGGCGGAAGTATATAGCACGAAAGTCAAAGAAATCCTGACCAAACCCAAACAAACTTGATCTAACCATGCGTACTATACCCCATCCTAACGCGCCGCAACCACTATTTAAAGAACTCCCAGATGATGGCAAGGAAAGTTAGATCACAGTAGAGCGCAGTAATCCAACGCTTTGCAGTGTATAGCACAAGAGTGGATGATATCCTAACCCAACCTGTCCGAACCAAACCCAACCTAACGTAGCCTAACTCAACTCAAGGTACCGAGGATAGTATTGCTGTCCTCCTCAGAGCCAAGAAGAGCATATTAGAGCAACGAAGAGCTCAGAGATCCACCGAATGGCAATGTATGGCACAAAAGTCAAAGCTACCTCATAGTAACCTAATCAAACGTAACTTGACGACACCTAATCTATCTCAACCTAACCTGCCGAGACAACTATTACTGGCCCACACAGATTCGAGCAGTGTGCAGTAGAGTAATGTAGAGCGTGGATATCCTCCGAATAGCGGCGTATAGCACAAAAGCCGATGCAATAATCTCCTATCCTGACCAATCGTAACATAAGCAAACGTTGCTTAACACTACCTGTCTCGCGATGACCACTTTTTCTGGCCTCCTACTTGCTCTAGTAGAGGAAGGTAGAGCGCTGGAATCCGCCGCACAGAAGTATAAAGCACAAATGTCCATGATACCCTAACCTAACCGGACATAACCTAATCTAACCAAACGTAGCCTAACTCTACCTATCGTGCCGAGACCACTACTGCTGGCCTCCCCAGCTCCAAGCAGAGCGTATTAGATCACGGTAGAGCGCAGAGGCCCTCAGAATATCAGAGTTGAGCACATATGTCAGAACTATCCAAACCTAGCACAACCTAGCCTAACACAACCAAACGCAATCTAACTCCACCTAACGTGCCGCGTCCAGTTTTGCTGGCCTCCGCAGAGCCAAGCGGAACACGTCAGTGGAGAGTAGAGCGTAGAAATCCGTAGAATCGCAGTGTACATCAGTAAAGTCAAAGATACTCAAACTGAAGCAAAACCAACAGAACATAGCAAAACATAGTTCAACTCTAAGTTACGTGCCGAGACGGCAACTTCTTCCATCCCCAGAGCCAAGCAGGACACACTAGTGCACAGTAGAGCGTAGAAACACGCCGAATAGCTGTGTAAAGTACAAAAGAAAGTGATATCCTTACAAAGCTTTGCCTTACACATCATAACCGATAGTAACATGACCAAACATAACGTGCCGAGACCACTATTGATGGCCTTCCCAAAGCCAACATAATAGCATTAGAGCTCTGTAGCGCGTAGAAATCCACCTAATAGCAGACAATGGAAATAAAGTCAAACTGTCCTCTCCTAACGCAACCAACCATGACATAGACGAACGTAACCTGACTCAACCTAACGTCTCGCGGACATTAATGTTGGGCACACCGGGACCGGGCAGAACATATTAGAAGTGAGTAGGGTGCAGATATGCATAGAATCGCAGTGAATAGCAGAAAAACCAAAGCTACCCAAACCTTACTCATGCGAACATATACTAACCGAACATAACCTACCGTAACTTAGCATGCCGTGGCCACCATTTCTTGCCGCCCCAGACGAAGCAAGAGCAGAATAGAGCACAGTGGAGCGGAGATATCCACCGGATTGCTGTGCATAGCACAGAAGTCAGAGCTTTCCTATCCTAGCCTAAGCAAACGTAACATAACCAAACAAAGCCTGCCTCAATGTAACGTGCCGAGACTAGCATTGCAGGCCTCCACAGGGTCAAGCGAAGCATATCGGAGCATCGTAGAGCGCAGAAACCCACCGAGCAGCTATGTTCAGTACAATAGTCGAAGATATCACCACCAAACGTAGCCAACAGAAATATATCCAATCGTAACGTAACACAACCTAACGCGGCGCGACCAAAATTACTGGCATCCCCAGAGCCAAGCAGATCTTATTAGTGGATGGTAGGACGCAGAAATCCATAGAGTCGCACTGTACATCGGTAAAGTCTTAGCTACTCGTGCCTATCCCAGTCCAACGGAACATAGCGAAACATAGCCTAACACAACATAACGTGCCACGACCACTATTGCTGTTCTACCCACAGCCAAGCAGAATATAGTAGAGCACAATAGAGTGTAGAAACCCACCGAAAATCAGTGTGCACCACGAAAGTCATATCTATCCGGACCTAACCCAAACTAACGTAACGTACCCAAATGTAGCGAAACACAAAATAACGGGCCGGGACCACTATTACTGGCCTCCCCAGAGTCATGGAGAGTATAGTATAGCAACGTAGGACCTATGAATCTACCGAATATACGTGTACATCACAAAAACGAAATCCATCCTATTCTTACTTGTCTAAAGGTGATATAACCAAACGCACCCTAAGTAAACTTACCGAGATGAGTCTACTATTGCTGGCATCCCCTTCGCCAAGCAGAACATATTAGAGGAGCTTAGGGCGCAGAAGCCCTCAGGATGGCAATGCTAAGCAGAAAAGTCAAAACTATCCTAACTTAACCTAGGCGAACCCAACCTAACCATGCGTAACCTAACTCAACCTAAAATTCCGAGACCACTATTGCTAGCCTCCCTAGAGCCACGCAGAATATGCTAGAACACAACAGAGCGCAGTAATCCACCGCTATGCAGTGTACAGCACAAAAGTCGAAGACATACTAACCTAACATGATCTAACCTAACTTAACCGTACGTAGCCTAACAAAACGGAACGTACCGCGACACTATTACTGACCTCCCGGGAGCCGAGCAGAGTATAGTAGATCAATGTAGAGCGCAGAAATCCATCGAATTGCAGTGCATAACGAAAAACAGGGAGACATGCTGACCAAGCCAAGCCTAATCTGACCCAGCCAATCTTAACATAAGGCAACTATTGCTGTCCTCCAGAGAGTCCAGCAGAGAATACTAGAGCGCAGTAGACCGCAGAAATCCACCGAATTGCAGTGCATAGCACAAAAGTAAAAGCTAACCTGGCCAAACGTAGCCTATACTTACCTAATCCAAGGTAACTTAACACAGCACGACGTGCCGCGACCATGGTTGCTGGCGTCCCCAGAGGCAACCATGACATGTTAGTGGAGCGTAGACCGCAGGAATCCACGGAATTGCAGTGCATAGCACAAAAGTGAAAGCTAACCAGGCCAAGTAAAGCGTAACCTACCCGAAATAAACATAACATAACACAAGCAAACGTGCCGCGACCACTATTCCTGGACTCCCCAGAGACAAGCAGATGCTTGGACAGCAACGCAGAGCGCAGATATCGACCAAATAGCACAGTGTAGCGCAAAGGTCAAATCTACCCTAACCAAACATAACGAAACCTGGAAGGGCCAAGCGTATCCTAACTCTATCTAGTGTGCCGAGACCACTATTGCAGGCCTCTCGAGAGCCAAGCAGGGTACAGTAGAGCACAGTGTAGCGTAGAAATATGCCGAATAGCATTGTACAGCACAAACGCCAAAGCTATCCCGAACTACCATAACCCAATCTAACGTAGCATAGCTCAACCTAACATGCCGACACTAGTATTGCTGGCGTCGGCAGAGCCAACCAGAGCATATTCGAGCAGAGAGGCGAGCAGAAACCCAGCGTATAGCAGTGTATATCACAAAAGTCAAAGCTATCCTATCCTAACCTAAACAAACGAGGTATAACCAAACGTATCCAAACTGAACATATCGTGAAGGAACTGCGATTGCTGGCCCCCCAGTGCCAAGCAGGGCATATATGAGCCACGTAGATCGCTGAAGTCAAAAGAGCAGCAGTGTATAGCATAAAAGTAAAAGTTATCCTATCCAAACTTACCCCAACCTAACCTAACCAAACGCAACCTAACATAACCTAACATGCCGCGGCTTCTATTTCTGGCCTCCCGTTAGTCAAGCAAAGTATAGGGGAGCAATGTAGAGCGCATGAATCCACCGATAAGCTGTGTACAGCACAGGAGCCTAAGCTAACCTATCCTAACCTAGGCAAACATAGCATATCCAAACGCAACATTACTCAGCCAAAAGAGCTGAAACCAATACTGCTGGCCTCCCAATAGCCAAGCTGGATATACTAAAGCACGGTAGATCGCAGTAATCCACCGAATAAAAGCGTATAGCACAAGAGTCAGAGCCATCCTAACCAAACATAACCAGACCTAACATAACCGATCGTAATATAGCCCAACCAAAACGTGCCACGACCGCTGCTGCTAACCTCTACAGAGACAAGCAGATGCCAGTAGTGCAACGCAGAGCGCTGGTATATAGCGAATAGCAATGTATACGACAAAAGTCTAAGCTATACTAGCCAAACCTATTATCCACTCCAAGCCAAGACAAACGTAACATACCTCAACCAAGCTTGCTACGAACATTATTGCTGGCCTCCCCAGAGACAAGCAGGACATATTAGTGCACAATAGAGCTCAGAAGTCCAACGAATAGCAGTGAATAGCGCAAAAGTTGAAGATATCCTTTCAAAACTTAGCCAATCGTAACATGACCGAACGTAACCTGACTAAACGTAGCGTTCCGAAACCACCATTGCTGCCCCCCCCAAAGCCAAGCAAAGCATATTAGGGCGCAGTAGAGCGCAGAAATTCAAGCCATAGTTGTGCACAGGCAAAAGTAGAGGCTATCCCATCCTAACATAGACAAACCTTACCTAGCCGTACGTAACATATCACAATGGAATGTGCCGCGACCGCTATTCCTGGCGTCCCCGGAGAAAAGCAGAGAGTGATAGCGTACAAAAGGGCGCAAGAGTCCATAGAATGGCAGTGCGTGGCATAAAAGCCGCAGCTATCCCAGCCTAACCCAACATAGCCTAACACTACCAAACGCAACCGAGCTCAAACCAACGTGCCGCCACCACAATTGCTGGCCTCCACAGAGCCAAGCAGAAGATATTAGAGGAGAGTAGGGTGCTGAAACTCATCGAATCGAAGTGCACAGCAGAATATTCAATGATATCCAGACCTAACACAAACTAACATAACCTGGCCTAATGTAGAAGATATCAACGCAACGTGCCGCAACCACTATTGCCGGCCTGAAGGGCCGAGCAGATTAGATTAAAGCACAGTGGAGCGCACAATGCACCGAACAACAGTGTTTACCACGAAAGTCAAGGCTATACTGTCCTAACAATCCCTAATCTAACCTAACCAAACGTAGGGTAACCAAACATAACGTGCCGCGACCACTGTGGCCCGTCTCCCCATAGACTAGCAGAATATGATAGAGCACTGTAGAGCACAGAAGTCACTTGGATATCAGCATTGAGCACATATGTCAAAGCTATCCTAACCTCGCTCAACCAGACCTAACACAACCAAACGTAACCAATACCAAATATCGTGCCGCGAAAAGTATTTCTGGCGTACCCAGAGACAAGCAACGTACATTAGAGCACAGTAGAGCGCAGATGTCCACCGAAAAGCAATGTATAGCGCCAAATGTAAATCTGTTCCTTCCTAACATAGCCCGACGTGTCATGACCGAACGCAACATAACTCAATGCAATGTATAGCGCCAAATGTAAATCTGTTCCTTCCTAACATAGCCCGACGTGTCATGACCGAATGCAACATAACTCAAGGTGTCGTGCCGAGACCGCTATTGCTGGCTTATGGTGTCGTGCCGAGACCGCTATTGCTGGCTTCCCCAGAGACAATCTGAATATGGTTGAACACAGAGGAGCACAGAAGTCCATAGGATATCAGGGTTGAGCACATATGTCAAGGTTTGCCTAACCTGACCCAATAAAACCTAACCAAACTGACTATACATACTAGAGCACACTAGACCGTAGCAGTCCACCGAATAGCAGCGCATACCACGGAAGTCAAATCTATCCAAACCTAACCAATACCACCATAACGCAACCAAGGGTAGAATAACAATACGTAATGAGCCTATACCGCTATTTCAGGTCTATCCAGAGCCTAGCAGAGCATATTAGAGCACAGTAGAGCGTAGGAATCCACCGAATAGAAGTGTATAACAAAAAAGTCAAAACCATCATGGCCAAACGTAATCTAATCTAACCTAGCCATACGTAGTCTAACACATTCTACCGTACTACGACCGCTATTGCTGGTCTCCACAGAGTAATGCGGAGTATAGTAGAGCAGTGAAGAGCGCAGGAATACATGAATGCACCGAACCTCAGTGAATAGCGCACAATTCGAAGTTATCCGATCATAACATAACCAATCGTAGCTTAACCGGTCGCAGCTTAGCAGAACCTATCGCGCCGAGACCACTATTGCTGGCCCCCCAGATTAGAGCATAGTAAGGCGCAAAAATCCACTGAATAGCTGTGTACATGTCAAAAGTTAAAGGTGCCCTCTCGTAGTTTAACCAATCGTAACTATGCCAAACCTAACCAAACCCAACCTAACGTGCCGCCACAAATGTTGCTGGCCTGTTCAGAGACAAGCATAACATATTAGAGGAGAGTAGGGCGCAAAAGTCCATAGAAACGCAGTGTATGGCAGAAAAGCCACAGATACCCAAACAAAACACAAACTATCCTAACCTAACCTAACGTAGCCAAAGAAAACGTAACGTGCCGCGAGCACTGTTACTGGCTTCCCCAGGCTCTAGCGGATTCGAGTAGAGCACAGCGGAGGGTGGTAATCCACCAAATATTTGTGTATAGAGCGAAAGTCAAAGCTACCCTAAGAAAACATAACCTAACTTAACCTAACCAAGCGTAACATAACTGAACCTAACTTGCCACAGGTGCTAAAAGTTAATGCCATACTGACAGAACTTGGCCTGACCTAACCTAACCGAACATAACCTGACACAATGCAGCGTGCAGGGGCCTCCTTTGCTGGCCCTCCCAGAGCCAAGATGAAGGCATTGCAGCACTGTATGGCGTAGGAATCCGCCTAATAGCAGAATAAAGCTGTAACGTCAAAGCTATCCTCTCCTAACCTAACCAACCGTTACATAATCAAACGTATCATAACTCAATCTAACGTGCCGCGAACACTACTGCTGGCCCTCACAGAGTCGAGCGGAACACCGTAGTGGAGAGTAGAACGCTGAAATCCATATAATCTCTGTGTATATCAGAAGAGTCGAAGCTACCCAAACCTATGCCAAGCAAACAGGACGCAGCAAAACGTAGCCTGACTCAACCTAACGTGCCGAGACCGCTATTGTTGCACTCCCCAGAGCCAAGCAGGGCACACTAGAGCACAGTAGAACGCAGAAATCGAGCGAATAGCAGTGTGCAGCACAATAGTTAATGCTATCCTACCTCAACTTAATCCAACCCAACCTAACAGAACGCAAACTAACTCAAACTAACGTGCCGCGACCACTACTGCTGGTCTCCACAGTGAAAAGCATTACATATTAGTGGAGCGTGAAACGCAGAAATCCATAGAATCGCAGTGTATATCGGAAAAATCGAAGCTACCCGAGCCTAACCCAAACAAACATAGCTTAGCCAAACATGTAATGACTCAACCTAACGTGCCGAGACCGCTATTGATGCCCACCTCAGAGCCAAGCAGGATATACTAGAGCACAGCAGCGCGGAGAAATCCACCGTACAGAAGTGTATGGCACGAAAGTTAAAGCTACTCTACCTCAAATTAATCTAACCAACCTAACAGAACGAAAACTAATTCGAACTAACGTGCCAAGACCGCGATTGCTGCCCGCACCAAATCCACGCTGGACGTACTAGAGCGCAGTAGAGCGCATAAATCCAACGAAAAGCTGTGTACAGCACAAAGGTTGAAGCTATCCTAAACAAACTTAGCCTAACCCAACCTAACCGAACGAAGCCCAACACATCGTAGCGTACCGAGACCACCGTTGCTGGCATTGCTAGAGCCAAGCTGAGAACATTAGAGCACTGTAGGGCTCAGAAATCCACCTAATAGCAGACCATGAGAATAAAGCCAAAGATATCGTCTCCTAACGTAACCAACCGTGACATCACCCAACCTAACGTAACTCAACCTAACGAGCCGCGACCACTACTATTGGCCTCCACAGAGCCAGACAGAACACATTAGTGGAAGGCAGAACGCAGAAATCCATAGACTCGCAGTGTGTGTCAGAAAAGACAAAGGTACCCAAGCCTATCCCAAACCAACTGAAAATAACCAAACATGCATAGATCAAACTAACGTGCCGAGACCGCTATTATTGATTAACAGTGTACAGCAAAAGCATAAAGCTATCCTTACAAAGCTTAGCATAGCCCAACATAACCGAACGTAACATGACACAACGTACCGTACCGAGGCCACCATTTCTGGCCTTTCCAGAGCCAACCTGAAAGAATTAGAGCTCTACAGGGCGCAGAAATCCACCTAACAGCAGGCTATAGCACATAAGTCGAACCTATTCCTCCCAATGCAACCAATCGTAACATACCCAAACGTAACTTTACCCACCCGAACGAGCCGCAACCACTGCTGCTGGCCCTCACAGAGCGAAGCAGAACACAATAGTGGAGAGTGGAAACCAAAAATCCATAGAACCGTAGTGTATATCAGAAAAGTCAAAGATACCCAAACCTAAGCCAAACCAACAGAACATAGCAAAACATAACCTAACTCAACCAAAACTGCCGCCACCACTATTGCTGCCCTCCCCAGATCCACGCAGAAGGTACCAGAACGCAGTAGAGAGCAGAAATCCACCGAATATCTTTGTACAGCAAAAAAGTTGAAGCTATTCTAACCAAGCGTAGCCAAACCCAACCAAACCGAACGCAATCTGACTCCACATAACGACCCGAGACTAGTATTGCTGGCCTTCCCAAAGCCATGCTGAAAGTATTAGAGCGTTGTATGGCGCAGGAATCCACCTAATAGCGGCCTATAGCACTAAATTCAAAGCCATCCTGTCGTATCCCAGCCAACCGTGACGTAACCAAGAGTAACCTAACACAACAAGACGTGCCGCGAGGGCTATTGCTGGCCTCCGCTGAGTCAAGCAGAACACATTAGCGGGCAGCAGAGTGCAGAGTCCCATAGAATCGCAGTGTATAGCGGGAAAGCCAAAGACACACAAACCCAACACAAACCAATAGAAGATAGCCAAACATAGCCTAGCTATAACTAACCTGCCAAGAACTCTATTGCAGCGCGTCCCAGTGCGAAGCAGGACATACTAGAACACATTAGAGCGCAGAAATCCAACTGTTGGCAGTGTACAGAACAAAAGTAAAGGCTATTCTGACCGAACATGGCCTATCCGAACCTATCCGACGCAACATGAGTCAACATGATCAGCCGAGACCACTATTGTTGGCCCTTTCCAGAGCATAGCTGGAAATATTAGAGCACTGTATGGCGCAGAAGTCTGCCTAATAGCAGACTATAGCACGAAATTAAATGCTACTCTGCAAACCTAACCAGCCGTAAAAGAACAAAACGTAGCTTAATCCAAACTCTCGTGCCGCGACCACAATTGCTGGCCCTGCACAGCCAAGATCAACCACAAGTGGATAGTTGAATGCAGAAATCCTTAGAATCGCAGTGCATATCGGAAAAGTCAAAGCTACTTAAGCCAAACCATAACCAACAGAACATAACCAAACATAGCTTAACTCAAACTAACGTGCTGAGAACGCTATTGCTGCGCTCCGCAGTGTCGTGCAGGACATACTAGAGCACAGTAGAGCGTAGAAATGAAGCCAAAAGCAGTGTACCGCACAGAAGATAAATCTGTCGTGATCAAACCTTGCCTTGCCCAACATAATCGAACAGAACCTGACTCACCATAACATGCCGTGACCACTACTGCTTGCCGCCAAGAGCCAAGTAGAGCAGATTAGTGGAGTGCAGAACGCAGAAATCCATGGAATCGCAGTATATATCAGAAGAGACATAGCTACCCGAGCTTAACCCAAACCAACAGAACGTAACATAGCAGAGCCCAGCTCAAACTAGCGTGCCGAGAACGATATTGCTTCCATCCCCGGTGCCAAGCAGGACATACTAGAGCACAGTAGAGCGTAGAAATCCAGCGAAGAGCAGCGTACTGCACAGAAGGTAAATCTATCATGACCAAACCTTGCCTTGCCCATCATAATCGAATATAACCTGACTCACCATAACATGCCGGGACCACTATTGCTGGCCCTCCGAGGAACAAGCTGAAAATATTATAGTACTAATAGAGAGCAGAAGTCTCCCCAATATCGGACTATGGCACTAAAGTCACAGCTATCCTCTCGCAACCTAACCAATCGTAACATGACCAAACGTAACATAGCACAGCCTAACTTACCGAGACCACTATTGAGGCCTTCCCAGCGCCAAGCTGAAAATATTAGCGTACTGTAGGGAGCAGAAATCCACCTAGTAGGAGGCTATAGCTCTAAAGTCCAACCTGTCCCCGCCTAACCAAACCAATCGTAACATAACCGAATGTAGCCAAGCACAATCTAAAGGGCCGCGACTACTATTGCTAGCCTACCCAGGGCCAAGTAGAGCACATGAGTGGTGAGTAGAACGCAGGAATCCGTAAAATCGCAGTGTATATCAGAAAAGTCAAAGCTACCCAAGCCTAACCCAAATCAACGGAACATAAACAAACATAGCCTAACCCCACATAACGCGCCGAAACTGCCATTGCTGCCATCCCCCCAGCTAAGCAGAGCACGTTAGTGGGGAGTGGAACGCAGAAATCCATAGTATCGCGGTGTATATCAGAAAAGTCACAGCTACCCAAACCAACGGAACATAACCAAACATTGCCTAACACAAACCAACGTGATGAGACCGCTGTTGCTGCCCTAACGTGAGACAAGCAGGATGTTCAAGAGCAGAGAGGAGCACAGAAGTTAAACCTATCCTAACTTAATTTAGCCTAGCGCTACCTAACCGAACGTAACCTGACGCAACATAACGTGCCGAGGCCACACTCGGTGGCCATCCCAGAGGAAAGCTGTGATTATTAGAGCACCCAACGGGGCCTAAATCCACCTAATAGCATACAATAGCACTAACGTCAAAGCAATCCTCTCCTAACCTAAAAAACCGTAACATAGCCAAACGTATCCTAACTTAAGCTAACGTGCCGCGACCGCTGTTACTGGCCACCGCAGGGTCAAGCAAGACATATTATTGTACAGCAGGACGCAGAAATCCAAAGAATAGCAGTGTATATCTGACAAGCCCAAACTACCGGTACTTAAGCCATGCCAACAGAGCATGAACAAATGTAGCCTGCCTCAATCTAACGTGCAGAGACCGATATTGCTACCCTCCACAGAGGAAAGCAGGACGTACTAGAGCACAGTAGGGAGCAGAAATCCAGCGAACAGCAGTTTACTGCACTAAAGTTAATGCTATCGTTACCAAACCTTCCGCTGCCCAACCTAATAGAACGTAACCTGTCCCACACTAACGTGCCGGGAACACTACTACCGGCCGTCGCAGGAACAAGCTGAAAATGTCAGAGCACCCTAGGTCGCATATGTCTCCCTAGTAGCGGACTATCGCTCTAAAGTCAAAGCTGTCCTCTCCTGAACTACCCAAAGGTAGCAGAGCCAAACGTAACCTAATTCAACGTAACGGGCCTCGATCACTATTGCTGGCCTTCCGAGAGTCAAGTAGAGCACAATAGTGGCGAGTGGAATGCAGAAATCAATATAATCGCTGTGTACATCCGAAGAATCGAAGCTACCCATACCTAGCCCGAACAAACGGGACGTATCCAAACATAGCATAACTCAAGCTAACATGCCGATCCCATTATTGCTGGCCTTTCCTGTGCCAAGCTGGAGATATTAGAGCAACGTAGGACGCAGAAATCCATCTAACAGCAGACTATAGCACTAAAGACAAGGCCATCCTCTCCTAACCTTACCAATCGTAACGTAACCAAACGTAAGCTATTTCAACGTAACGCTAGGCGACTACTGTTGCTCACCTCCCCATAGCCAAGGAGAACACATTAGTATAGAGTACGACGCAGAAATCCATAGAATTGCCGTGTATATAAGAAATTTCAAAGCTGCATATACATAACCCAAACCAGCAGAACGTATCCAAACAAGGCATAACACAGCCTAACGTGCGAGACCGTAACTGCTGCCTCCCCAGAGCAGAGCACGACATACTAGAGCACAGTAGAGTACAGAAATCCAACGAATAACAGTGTTCAGCATAAACGTTAAAGCTATCCTGTCCAATCTTAGCCTGACCCAACATAACCCTGCGTAACCTGACTGAACATAACGTGCAGAGGCCACTATTGCCTTCATTCCCACTGACAAGCTGATGGCATCAGAGTACTGCAGGGTGCAGAAACCCACCTAATGGCAGACTATAGCACTGAAGTCAAAGCCATCCTCTCCTAGCAGTACCAAGCGCAATATATCGAAACGTAAGCTAACTGAACCTAACGGGCCGCGACCTCTATTGCTCGCCTTCCCAGAGCCAAGCAGAACATATTAGTGGTGAGTGGAACGCTGAAATCCATGGAATCGCAGTGCATATCAGAAAAGTCAAAGCCACACAATCTTTACCCAAACAACCAGGACATAGCCAAAAATAGCATAACTCAATCTAACGAGCCAGAACCGCTATTGCTGCCCTTCCTAGAGCCAACCAGGATGTATTAGAACGCAGTAGAGCACAGAAATCCACCGTATATATGTGTAAAGAGGAAAAGTAAGTGCTACCCTTACCAAACATAGTCCAACCCAACCTAACACAACGTAGCCTCATACAACAATACGTGCCGAGACCACTTTTGCCGGCCTTCCCAGTGACAAGCTGAAAGCATTATAGCACTGTAGGGCGCAGAAGTCCACCTAATAGCAAACTATATCGCTTAGCTCAGTCTACCTCCCCTAGCCTGACAAATCGTGACATAACCAAACATAACCTAACACAGCATAACGTGCCGCGGCCACTCCTGCTGGCCTCCACTGAGCCAAGCAGAACGCATTATTGGAGAGTAGAACGCAGGAGTCCATTGAATCGCAGTGTACATCAGAAAAATCAAAGCTACACAAACTTAACGGGAAACAACCGAGCATACGCAAACGAAGCATAACTACGTCTGACGTGCCGTGACAGCTATTGCTGCCATCCCCAGCGCCAAACAGCTCCTACTAGGGCGCAGTAGATCGCATAAATCCACCATACATCAGTGTTCAGAACGAAAGTTAAAGCTACCCTAACCAAACATAGTCGAACCCAACCTAACCGTAGGTAACCTGATTCAACTTAGCGTGCCGACACCACCATTGCAGGCCTTCCAAAAGCCAAGCTTAAAATATTAGAGCCTAGTAGGGCGCAGGGATCCACCTAATAGCGTACTATAGCACTAAAGTTAAAGCAATCCTCTCGTAACGAAACCAATCGTAACATAACCAAACGTAACCTAATTCAAACTAACGTGCCTCGACCACTACTGCTGGCCTCCCAAGAGAACAGCAGAGTACATTAGTTGCGAGTATCGAGCAGAAATCCGTAGAATCGCAGAGTACATCAGAAAAGTCAGAGCTACCCAAGCCAAACCCATGCAAACAGGACATAACCGAACTTAATATAACTCTACCTGACGTGCCGAGACCGCTATTACTGCCCTTCCCAGAGCCAAGCAGGACGTACAATACTACAGTACATCTCAGATGTCCACCGTATAGCAGTGTACAGAACGAAACTTAAAGCTATTCTAACAAAACTAAGCCCAACCCAACCTAACCGAACGTAACCTGTCTCAACATAACGTGCCGAGAACAGCATTGCTGGCCTGCCCTGAGCCAAGCCGAAAGCATTAGTGCACTGTAGGGCGCAGAGGTCCACCTTATAGCAGACTATAGCTCTAAAGTCAAAGCTATTCTCTACTGCCCCAGCCAATCGTAGCAAAGCCTAACGAAGCCTATATAAACCTGACGTGCTGCGGCCATTATTGCTGGCCGCCCCATAGCCAAACTGGGCACATTAGTGGAGAGTAGTCGCTGAATTCCACAGAATCGCAGTGTACATCAGAACGGTCGAAGCAACCCAAACCAAACCCAAACAAACACAACATAGCCAAACATAGCGTAACTCAACCTAACCTGCCGCGACCGCTGTTGCTGCCATCCCCAGAGCCAAGCAGGATATACTAGAGCACAGTATAGCCCAGAAATCCAGCGAACAGCAGTGCACAGCGCAAAAGTTGAAGCTATTATAATGAATCTTAGCTTAACCCAACCTTACCGAACGTGACCTAACCCAACATAACGTGCCGAGACCGCTCTTGCTGCCGCCCAGAGCAAAGCAGGACACATTAGAACACAGTAGGGCGCAGAAATCCACCGAATATCAGTGAATAGCGCAAAAGTCAAAGCTACGCTATCCTAACCCAACCAAACGTAACATAGCAGACGTAACCTGTTTCAACCTAACGTGGCGGGAAAACAGTTGCTGACCTCCCCAGAGCCAAGCAGAACGGTTTAGAAAGCAGTGGAATGGAGAAATCTACCGACAAGGAGTGTACAGAACAAAAGTTAAAGCTATCCAAACACAATCAAGCGCGTCGCAACCGCGCGTAACATAGCACAACATAACGTGCCGAGGCTACAATTGCTGGCCTGCCTAGAGCCAAGTAGAGTGTATTAGAGCACAGTAGAGCGCAGAAGCCCGCCGTATAGCAGTGTACAGGCCAAAAAGTGAAAGACACCCAATCATAGCTTAGCCAAACGTAGTATAACCGAACGTAACTTAACTCACAGGGCATAACGTGCCGAGTCCACAATTGCTGTCAACCTCAGGGCCGAAAAAAGCATATTAGTGCGCGGCAGAGCGCAGAAATCCACAGAGTATATGTGTATAGCGCAAAAGGCGGGGCTAACCTGTTCTAACCCAGCCAAGCGTAACACAGCCGAACGCAACATAGCTGTACCTAGCATGCCGAGACCACTATTCCGGCATCCCTAGTGTCGAGGAGAGTATAGCGGAGCAGTGTATAACGCAGCAATCGAACGAAGAGCTGCGTATGCCACGAAGCTGAAAGATATCGTGACACTAACCTGTCCTAGCCTGACCAGACCGAACGTAGCATAAATCAGCTTCACGTACAGAGACAGCTATTGCTGAAATCCACGGATCCAAACTGAAAATATTAGAGCACAGTAGAGGACAGAAATCCGCCGAATAGCAATGTACAGCCACAAAAAGTCAAAGCTATCCTATCTTAACCTAGCCGAACATAACATAACCAAACGTAACCTAGCTCAAACCAACATGCTGAGACCACCATTTCTGGCATCCCCAGAGCCTAGCAGAGTATTGTAGAGAAATGTAAACGCAGAAGTCCACTGAATGGCAGTGTATAGCACAAAAGTCGAGGAAAGCCAAACCAAACCTTGCATAACCGAACCTAACCAAACGTAGCATTACGCAACGTACCGCGCCGCGAACGCTATTGGTGGCCTTCGTAGAGCCAAGCAGAGCATACTGGAGCACATTATAGCGCAGAGGTCCACCGAAGACCAGTGTGCAGCACAAAGGTCGTAGTAGCACCTCCTAACACCGCTAAACGTAACATAAACATACGCAACCTAACTCAACCTAACAGGACGAGGCCACATCTTCTGGCCACCACTGAGACAAGCCGAATGTACTAGGGAAAAGTTGTGCGCAGAAGTAGAACCAAGAATAGAGCCAAGCAGAGGAAGTTAGAGCATATTAGAGCGCAGACATCCACAGAACAGCAGTGTACAGCATAAAAGTCCCAGAAGCCTATCCTAACCTAGCCAAGCGTAACACACCCAAACGTGGCCTGACCCAACCAAACACGACGGGACCACTATTGCTGGCCCCCAGAGCCAAGCAGAAAATACAGGAACACGGTGGAGCGCAGATTCCCGCGTATACCAGTGTATATTAGAAAAGTCTAAACTATCTTACCCTATCCTCACCGAACGTAACATATCCAAACGGAACCCAACTCAAACCAACTTGGCGAGAACACTATTGCAGGCCACCTCAGGTAAAAGCAGAATGTAGTAGAGCACAGTCGATCACATCAATCCACTGAATAACAGTGTACAGCACAAGGTCGAAGGCATCCTTTCCAAAGCAGCCTAACCTAGCCTAACCGGTCGTAACATATTTCAACCTAACTTGCCACGGCCACTATTCCTCTCGTCCTTTGATCCGGGCAGAGTAAAATAGATGAACGTAGAGCGCATAAATTCACGGACCGGCAGTGTACAGCACAAAAGTTAAAGGTATCCTAACCTAACCTAACGGAACGTAGCGTAGCTCAACATAGCGTGCCGCGGCCACTGCACCTGGCCTCCCCCGATCCAAGCAGAATGTAGTAGAGCTCAGTCAATCACAGAAGTCCACCGAATAACAGTATATAGCCCAAAACCCAAAGCTATCCCGAACAAACATAACCAAACCTAGCCTGACCGAAAGCAACATAACTCAACCTAACTAGCTGCGATCGGTATTCCTGGCGTCATCAGGCGCAAACAGGATATGATAGAGCCCAGTAGAGCACAGAGGCCCGTAGGATATCAGCGTTGTGCACATATGTCAAAGATATCCTAACCTAACCCAGCCAAACCTAACCTAACCAAACTTACCCAAAACCGTACCCTGCGTGCCGCGATCACTATTTCTGGCATCCCCAGATCCAAGATGGGCTCAATAGAGTAGGCTTGGGCGCAGAAATCAGTAGAATCGCAGTGTACAGCAGAAAATTCGAAGGTATTCAAACCTAACCCAAACTAGCATCACCTGCCCTGACATAGGCGAGAACAGCGTAACGTGCCGCGACCACTATTGCTGGCTTCCACAGTGTCTATCAGGCTTGAGTAGAGCACAGTGGAGCGCAGGAATCCACCGAAAAACAGCGCATAGCACGATAGACAAAGCTACCCTAGCTAAACATAGCCTAACCAAACCTATCCAAACGTAAACTTACCAAACACAACGTGTCACGACCACTATAGCTTTCCTTCCGAAAGTCGTGCGGAGCATAGTAGAGAAATATATCGCGCAGGAATCACAAAATAGCTGTGTATATTACAAAAGTCAAAGCTACCCTACGCTAGCCAAGCCAAACGTAACATAGCCGAACGTAACCTAACCCAAACCATCTTGCCTAGACCACCATTGCTGAGACCAACAGAGCCAAGCAAAATGTACTAGAGTAGAGCACACCGCAGAAATACGCCGCATTGCAGTGTACAGCACATAAGTGAAAGATATCCTAACATGACTTGACCTACCCTAGCCAAAAGTAACGTAGCCTAGCACAACATTATGTGCCGAGGTCACTATTGCTGGCCGCCCCTGAGACATGCTGACCATATTAGGGCAAAGGAGTGCGCAGAAGTCCTCTGAATAGATGTGAATAGCGTAAAAGTCAAGCCAATCCCCTCCTAACCTAACCAACCATAACATAACCAATCGCAACCTTACTCAACGTAACATGCCGAGACCAGTATTGCTGGCCTCCCCAGAGTCGAGCAGAGAATGGTAGAGTTGAGTATGGTGCAGAAATCCACCGAACAGCTGTCACTGAAAAGAAAGTCAGAGCGATCCAAATTTAACCCGAACAAACTTAACATAACCGATCGTAACCTAACACAACATGTCGTGACACGACCACTATTGCTGGCCTCACCAGATTCGAGCAGGGCACAGTAGAGCGCGGAGGCCCACATAATAGCTGACTGTAGCGCTAAAGTCAAAGCGATCCTGTCCTAACCTAACCAATCGTAACATAACCAAACGTTATCTAACTCAACCTATCATGCCGCAATCATTACTTCTGGCCTCCCCAGAGAAAAGCTGTGCTCATTAGTCTAGAGTAGGGCGCAGAAATCCATAGAATCGCAGTGTATACCAGATAAGTCAAGACTACCCAAGCTAAACCCAAGGGAACAGAACGTAATCAAATACAGCCTAACTCAAACTAACGTCCCGTGACCGCCATTGCTGCCTTCCCCGCAGCCAAGTAGGACATACTAGAGCACAGTAGAGGGCATAAGTCAACCGAATATTAGTGTATAGCACTAAAGTTAAAGCTATGCTGACCAAACATATGCTGACAGTTCCTAATCGAGCGTAACATAACACAACGTAACGGACAGAGACCACTATTGCTGGACTTGCCAGTGCCAAGCTGAATATATCAGTGCGCTGTAAGGCGCAGAAGTCCACCTAATGGCAGGTCATAGCACTAACGCCATAGCCATGCACTCCTGACCAGACCAATCGTAATATAACCATACGTAAGCTAACGCAGCCTAACGTGCCGCGACCACTATTGCTGGCCTCAGCAGGGCCAATCAGAACGCATTAGTGGGGAGTAGAACTCAGAAGTCAATGGAATCGCAGTCTATATCAGAAAAATCGTTGCTATCGAAGCCTAACCAAAAACCAACGGAACGTAGACAAACATAGTATAACACAACCCAACGTGCCGAAGACGCTATTGCTGCCCCCCCCCGAGCCAAGCAGGACATACTAGAACACTGCAGAGCGCAGAAATCCACCGAATTGCAGGGTACAGCACAAAAGTTAAAGCTGCGCTGTCCGAACTTAGCCATACTCAACCTAACCAAACGTAACATGAACAAGCATAAAACGCTGACACCACTATTGCTGGCCTTCCCAGAGCTAAACTGCAGCTATTGGAGCCCTGTAGGACGCAGAAATCCACCCAATAGCAGACTATCGCACTAAAGTCGAAGCTATAATCTCCTAACCTAACCAAGCGTGACACAGCCGAACGTAGCATAACTCAACCTATCGTGCCGCAGCAACTACTGCTGTTTTCCCCAGAGCCAAGCAGCGCACATTAGTGCAGAGTAGAACGCACAAATCCATGGAATAGCAGTATATATCGGAAAAGTCAATTTCCCCAGAGCCAAGCAGCGCACATTAGTGCAGAGTAGAACGCACAAATCCATGGAATAGCGGTGTATATCGGAAAAGTCAGAGCTTCCCAAACCTAACGCAAACCAACAGAGCATAACCAATCATAGCCTAGCTAAATCTAACGTGCCGAGACCGCTGTAGCTGCCCTCCACAGAGCCATGCAGGCCATACTTGGGCATAGTGGGGCCTAGTAATCAACCGAAATGCAGTGTACAAAACAAAAGTTAAACCTATCCTGGCCAAGCTTAGTCTGAGCCATCCTAACCGAAGTTACCATGACTTAAAGTAACATGCATTGTTGCTGGCCTTCCCAAGGGCAAGCTGAAAACATTGGGGCAATGTAGTGCGCAGGTATCCAATCAATTGCAGACCATAGCACTAATGTCAAATCTCTGCTACCCTAACCTAACCGACAGTAACGAAACCAAACGTAACCTAGCTCAACCTAATGTACCGCGACCACTATTACTGGCCTCCACACGACCCAGCAGAACACGTTAGTGCAGCGAAGAACACAGAAATCCTTAGAACCGCAGTGTATACCAGAAAAGACACAGCCACCCATACCTAACCCAAACAAGGAGGACATAGCCAAACATAGCTTAATTGAACCAAACGTGCCGAGACCGCTATTGCTGCCCCCCCCCCCCCCCCCCCCCGACCCAAGCAGGATATACTAGTGCACAGTAGAGCGCAGAAGTCCACCATATTTCAGTGTCTAGAACGAAAGATATGGCTACCCTAACCAAACTTAGTCTAACACAACCTAATCAAACGTAACCTGAATCAACATAACGCGCTGAGACTACCATTGCTGGGCTTCTCAGGGACAAGCTGAAATTATTGAAAACCAGTAGGGCGCAGAGATCCACCTAGTAGCATATAATGGCACTAAAGTCAAAGGTATCCTCTCCTAACAAAACCAACCGTAACATGACCAATCGTAACCTCACAAATCCTAACGATCCGCTGCCACTATTGCTGGCCCCCTCAGAGCCAAGCAGAACACATTAGTGGAGGGTAGAACGCAGAAGTCCATAGAATTGTAGTATATATCGGAGAAGTCTACGCTGCCCAAACCTAACCCAAGCCAACAGAATATAGCCGAACATAGCAGAACTCAAACTCTCGCGCCGAGACCTGTGTTTCCGCCCCTCGTACGGCCAATCAGGGCAACTAGTGCACAGTAGAGCGCAGAAATCCACCGAATAGCAATGTACAGAACAAAAGCTAAAGCAACATTTACCAAATATAGCCTAACCCGACCTAACCGGACGTAGCATGCATCATCGTAACGTGGCGAGACCGCTATTGCCGTCCTCGCCAGAGCCGATCTGAAGATATTAGAGCGCTGTAGGGAGCAGAAATCGTCCTAATGGCAGGCTTAGGCACTAAAGTCGAAGCTATCCTGACCTAACCTAGCCAGTCGTATCATACCGAACATAGCCTAACTCAACCTACCATGTCGAGACCGCTATTGCTGCCATTCCCAGAGCCAAGCATGACATGGTAGAGCACAGTAAGGCGCAAAGATCCATCGGATAGCGGTGTACAGCACATAAGTTGACGCCAACCTGTCAAAACTTAGCCTGGCATAACATAACCGGACATAACCTGATTAAAACGTGACGCGCTGTGACCACTATTTCTGGCCTTCCCAGAGCCAAGCAGAACACTTTAGTGGAGAGTGGATCGCAGAAACCCATAGAATCGCAGTGTATATCAGAAAAGGCTAAGTTACCCAAACCTAACCCAAACCAAGAGAGCATTGCCAAACATAGCATAACACAACCCACCGTGCTGAGACCGCTATCGCTGCCCACTCCAGAGCCAAGCAGGACATACTAGAGCACAGTAGAGCGCAGGCATCCACCGAATAGCAGTGTGAAGCACAAAAGTTACAGCTGCCCTGGCCAAACAGCCTAGCCCGACATATCCGAACGTAAACTGACTCAACAAAACTTGCCGAGGCCATTATTGCTGGCCTTCCCATAGCCAAGCTGAAAATATTAGAGTACTGTAGGGCGCAGGAGTCCACGTAATAGCAGAATATAGCACTAAAGACAAAGCTATCCATTCCTCACCCAACCAACCCTATCATAACCAAGCGTAACCTAACGCAACCTAACATGCTGCGACCACTATTGCTGACCTCCCGATATCTAAGCAGAACAGATTAGTGGGAAGCAGATCACAGAAGTCCATAGAATCGCAGCGTATATCAGAAACGTCTAAGCTACCCAAACTTAAACCAAACCAACAGAACATAACCGAACATACCGTATCTGAACCTAACGTGCCGAGGTCGCAATTGTTGCTCCCCCGAGAGCCTAGCAGGACATACCAGAGCACAGTAGAGCGCAGAAATCCGCAGAGGAGCAGACTACAGCATAAAAGTTGAAGATGTCCTAACCAAACTTATCCTAACCGAATCTATCCCAACGTAGCATGTCTCAACATAACCTGCCGCGGCCATTACTGCTGGCCTTCCCAGAGGCATGCTGAAGAGATTATATCTCTGTAGGGCGCAGATGCCAACCTAATAGCCGACTATAGGACTAAAGTCAAAGCAATCTTCTGCAACCCTATCCTATCGTAATATAACCAAACGTAACCAAACAAAGCCTATCGTACCGCGACCAATATTGCTGGCCTCCCCAGAGCCAAGCAGAATTCATTTGTGGTGTGTAGGGCGCAGAAATCCCTAGAATCACAGTGTGTATCGGGAAAGTCAAAGCTACCCATACTTAACCGAAGCAAACGGAATAAAACCAAACATAGCCTAACTCAACCTCATGCTCCGAGTCCGCTATTTCTGCCCTCCCCAGAGCAAAGCACGACATACTAGAGCACAGTGGAGCCCAGAATTCCAGCGAATTGCAGCGTACAACACAAAAGTTAAATCTACAAAGACCAAACTTAGCCTATGCCAAAATAACCACACGTAACCTGGCACAACAAAACGTGCCGAGGCCACTATTGCTGGCCCTCTCGTAGCCGAGCTGAAAATACTAAGAACTGTGGGGCACAGAAATCCACCTAATATCGGGCATTAGCATTATAGTCAAAGCTATCCTCTCAGAACGTAACCAACCGTAACTTAACCAAACACAACCTAACGCAACCTAACTTGCCACGCAACACTATTGCTGGCCTCCCGAGATCCAAGCAGAACACATTAGTGGAGAGTAGATCGCAGGAGTTGATATAATCGCAGTGTACATGAGAATAGTCAGAGCTACCCAAACCTAATCTAAATAAACAGAACATACCCAAACAAGGCCTAACATAACCCAACGTGCCGAGAAGACTTTTTCTGCCCTCCACAGAGCCAAGCATGTCATATTAGAGTACAGTAGATCGCAGAAGTCCACCGCATAGCAGTTTACAGGACGAAAAATAAATATAACCTAACCAAACTTAGCCTAACCAAACATAACCGCACGTGACCTGACTCAACATAACCGCACGTAACCTGACTCAACATAACCGCACATAACCTGACTCAACATAACGTGCGGACACCACTATTGCCGGCCTTGCCAGAGCCAAGCTGAAAATATTAGAGCACAGTAGGGCGCAGTGATCCACCTTATGGAGGACAATAGCTCTAACGTCAAAAAACCTCTCCGAACCTAATCATTCGTGACATAACCAAACGTAACGTAACTCAACCCAGCATGCCGCGACCACTAATGGTGGCCCCCTCCGAGACAAGCTGAAAACACTATTGGAGAGTAGAACGCAGGAATCCATAGAATCGCAGCGTTTATCACAAAAGAGAAGGATACCCATACCTAAACCATACAAACAGAACATACCCAAACATAACGTAACACAACTTAACGTAACGTGGCCACTATTGTTGACCTTCCCAGAGTCGAGCAGAGTTTAGTATAACACAGCAGAGTGCAGGAAGACAGCATATAGCAATGAAAAGCATAAAAGTCACAGATATCCATACCTAACCTAATCTATCCGAACCTAACCAAACGATGAGTAAATAAACCTAACGTGCAACGAACACTATTGCTGGCATCCCCAGAGGCGATCAGAATATGATAGAGCGCAGTGAAGCACAAACGAGCATATAATATCAGTTTTGAGCACATATATCAAAGCTATTCATACCTAACCCAGCGCAAACAAACCGCGCAAAACGGAATCTAGCTCAACCAAACATGCAGAGACCAGTATTGCAGGCCTCCACAGAGCCAGGCAGAGCACAATAGGGGAGAGTAGAGCGCAGAAATCCATTGAATAGCAGTGTATTGCAGAGGAGCCAAAGCCATCAAAATCTTACCAAAGTTAACGTAAACAAGTAAACGCATCCAATCTCAACCAAACGTGCCTAGACAACTACTGCTGGCCTCCCCGTTGCCAAGGAGGGCATATTATATGTGAGCAGAGAGCAGAAGTCCACAGAATGGCAGTGTATGCCACGAAAGTCAAACATATCCTAACCAAGCCCAAACAAACCTAACGTAACCAAACGTAACCTACCACAAACTATCGCGCCGCGAACACTATTGCTGGCCTCTCGAATGCCAAACAGAGACCGCTAGAGCGCAGTAGAGCGCAAGAATCCACCGAAGAGCGGTGTAGCATAATAGTAAATGCTGTCCTATGATAACCTTATCAAACGTAACGTAAACAAACGTTACCTATCTCAAACTAACGTGCCGAGAACACTTTTGCCGGCCTAACCAGTACAAAGCAAAACGTACTAGAGCACAGTAGGGCGCAGAAATCCGCCGAACAACAGTCTATACCACGAAAGTCGAAGCAACTCAAGCCTAACCAAGGATAACAGAGCCAAACCTAGTGTAGCCTAACGCAAACAAACGTGCAGAGAACACCATTACTGGACCCCCGGAGACGAGCAGAGTACAGTAGAGCGATGTAGAGCGTAGAAGTCCTCCGATTGGCGAAGTATAGCACAAAAGTCGATGCTAACCTGTCCTAACCTAACCCATCGTAACATTACTAAACGTATCCTTGCGCATTCCATCGAGTCACGACCACTAAAGCTTGTCTCCCCAGAGTCGAGCAGAGCATAATACAGTACAGTAGAGCGCAGAAAGCCTCCAAATAGCAGCGCGTAGCACAAAAGTCGAGGACACCCTGTCCTAACCAGACCTAACCTAACCCAAATAAACGAAGGGTAACCAAAGCTATCGTGCCGCGGCCACTATTGCAGGCTTCCCCAGAGGCAAGCAGAATATGATAGAGCACAGTAGATAACACAAATGCACCGGATAGCAGTGTATATCACGAAAGTCAGAGCTAACCTACAAAACTTAGCCCAACCTAACCTAACCAAAAATAACCTCTCTCAAAATAACGTGCCCCCACCACTATTGCACGCCCTCCAGAGCCCAGCAGTGTATAGTACAGCAATGTAGATCGCAGAAATCCAGCGTATAGCAGTGTAAAGCATAAAAGTCAAAGAAATCCTAACCAAGCCTTTCCAACCTACCTTAATGAAACGTAACATAACTCAACATAACGTGCCACTGCCATCATCACAGGACACCACAGAGCCGAGCAGAAGATGATAGAGAGCAGCAGGGCGCAGGAATCCACCGAAAACCATTGAATGGCACATAGGTATAAACTGCTCTGTCCTAACATAACCAAACTTGTCATATGCAAACGTGGCATAGGCAAACCTAGCGCGCCGGGACCGCTATTGCTGGCCTCCACAGAGCCAAGCAGAAGGTATTCGAACACGGTAGAGCGCAGAAATCCACGGAGAGCGGTGTATGGCACAAAAGTATGAACA
The DNA here is from genome assembly GCF_001483705.2 of Eufriesea mexicana. Classification (NCBI taxonomy): domain Eukaryota; kingdom Metazoa; phylum Arthropoda; class Insecta; order Hymenoptera; family Apidae; genus Eufriesea; species Eufriesea mexicana. The sequence goes on along the minus strand of NW_016908252.1, from coordinate 456,599 downwards.
TGACGTGTCCTAACCTCACCAAGCGTAACATACCAGAACGTAGCATAGCTAAAGGTAACGTGCCGAGACCACTATTGCTGCCCTGTCAGCGAAAAGCATAGCATATTAGAACGCATTAGAGCGCAGAAATCCATAGAATAGCAGCGAATAGCACAAGATTCAAGCTAGTATATCCTAACCTAGCCAAACGTAACATACTCAAATGTAACACAGGTCAACCCAAATTGAAGAGACCACTACTGATGACCTGCACAGAGAGGAGCAGAATGTGCTAGAGCACTGCAGAGCTCAGGAATGCACCGCATTGTAGTGAATAGCACAAAAGCCGTAGATACCATAGCATAACCTGACCCAACCTAACCTAACCGAACGTAGCATAACTCAACATGACTTGCAGCGACCACTGGTCCTGGACTCCACATAGCCAATCAGAATGTAGTAGAGCAGAGCAGATGGCCGATAAACACCGAATAACAGTGTACAACACGAAAGTCATAGCTACACTGACCAAACTTATCCTAACCTAACCAAACCAAACGCAACCAAACACATACTAACCTGCTGCGGCCGCTATTTCTCGCATCCCCACCTTCGAGCAGTGTATATTAGTGCCATGTAGAGCGCAGTAATCCACCGAATAGCAGTGCATGTTACAAGTGTCGAGGATATCCTAACCCAACCTGGCCTAACCTAACCAAATCACACGTAACATACAATCTAACGTGCCCACAACACTATTAATAACCACCTCTGTGCCAAGCAGAACATGCTACAGCACACTAACGCGCAGATGTCCGCCGAATACCACTGTATACGACAAAAGTCAATGCTATGCTGTCCTAATATGGCCAATCTTAACGTAAACAAACGTATCATAACTCAAACTTAGGTACCCCGCACACTACTGCTGGCCTCCCCAGAGTCGAACAGAATCCACTAGAGGACAGTAAAGCGCAGAAATCCATACAATCTCAGTGTATAGCACAAAAGTCGTATATTTACAGACATTACGCAAGCTAACGTAACCTAACCAAACGTAACATAATTCAATATAACGTGCCGTGCCCACAATTGGTGGCCTCCCCAGGGCCAAGCGGGAAATAGTAGAGCGCAGTCGAGCGCAGAAGTCCACCGAACAGCAGTGTGTAACACGAAAGTGAAAGCTATCCCTACCGAAAGTAACCAAACCTAAACTAGCCAAGCGCAACATAACTCCACATAACGTGCCGAGACAAATATTGCTGGAATTCCCAGGGCTAGGCGTAATATAGCAGAACACAGTACATCGAAGTAGCGGTGGATAGCGCGAAAGTCTAAGTTAACCTGACCGAGCTTAATCTAACCTAACCTACCCAAAAGTAACATAACACAGCCTAACGTGTTGATAGCACTATTGCTCGGTTCCGCTGAGCCAAGCAGAACATACTAGCAATGTAGAGCGCAGAAATCCACCGAATAGCGGTATATGACGCAAAAGTCAAAAGTATCCCTGTCCTAACCTAACCAAACGTAACATAATCAAACTTAGCCAAACTCCACCTAACCGCCGTACACCACTATTGCTGACCTCCCCAGAGCCAAGCAGAGCAAGATGGGGCTCAGTAGAGCGCAGATAACCACGGCGTTTCAGTGCATAGCACAAAAGTCATAGATATCCTAACGAAAGCTGACCCAACCTAACCAAACCAAGCGTAGCATAACTCAAACTAACGTATCGAGATCTATATTCCTGGCCACTCCAATGTCGAGCAGAGTATGGTAGATCACAGTAGAGCGCAGAAGTCCGCAGCATTCCAGTGCACAGCACATAAGTCAAAGGTATCATAACCTTATCCAGACAAACCTAACCAAACCGAACGCAACCTAACTCTACCTTACGCGCAGCGGCCACTGTTTCTGGCTTCCCCGGAACAAAGCAGGGCATGCTTGATTACAGTAGTTCGCAGAAATCCACCGAATAGCAGTGTGTAGCACAAAAGTCAAAGATATCCCTGCCAAAACGAAACCAAATTTAACGTAACCAAACGTAACCTAGCTTACACTAACGTGCCTGGAACATGATCGCTGTCATTCCCAGAGCTAAGCAGAAAGTACTAGAGGACAGTAGAGCGCAGAAGACCGCCGCAATGTTGCGTAAAGCACAAAAGTAGAAGGTATCATAACCTAACCAAACAAAGCGTAGCTTAAAGCAGCGTAACGCGCTGATACCACTATTGCTGGCTTTCTCGGACCCAAGCTGAACATATCACATCACAGTGGAGCGCAGAAATCCACCGAATTGCAGTGCATACAACAAAAGTCAAAGCTATCCTCTACGAACGTAGCCAAACGTAACATAACCAAACGTAGCCTAACTGAACCTAACGGGCAACGGACAACAGTGCTGGTCTCCCCAGATTCGACCAGAGTATAGTATAGCACAGCAGAGCGCAGGAATCCTCCGAAAAATAGTTTACGCCAAGAAAGTCTAAGCTATCCATACATAACCCAAACAGACACAACCAAACCAAACGTAACCTGACACAACCCAACGTGCCGAGACTACTATTGCTAGCCTCCAGAGTGTCAAGCAGAGCATATTAGAGCACAGCGTAGCGCAGAAGTTCACCGGATAGCAGTACATAGCGGAAAAGTCAGTGGTATACGCTCCAACCTGGACCAAACGTGACATAACCGATCGTAACCTAAATCAAGCCAAAGTGCCGGGACCTATGTTACTGGCATCACCAGAGTCGGGCAGAGTATAGTAGAGCAATGTAGGGAATAGGAGTCCACCGAATTGCAGTGTATAGGGCAAAAGCCAAATCTACCATCTCCTAAAACTCCCAAACCTAATATAACATAACGTATCCTAACTTAACCTAACGTGTCGAGACCACTATTGCTGGAATACACAGAGCCATGCAGGATGCTCTAGAGCACAGCAGTGCGGGGAGAGCCACCAAATAGCAGCATATAGCGCAAAAGTTTAATGTATCCTAACCTAACCTGACCTATCCTGACATAACCAAACGCTGACCAACTGAACTTAAAGAGATGAGACCCTTATTTCTGGCGACTACAGTGCCAAGTAGGACTTACTAGGGGAGAGTAGGGCACAGAAGTCCATAGAATGGCAGTGTATAGCACAAAAGTCGAAGGCATCCTAACCTGGCCGAAACTACCCTAACCAAACCAAACGTAACCTAACTCATCCCGACGTGACGCTACCACTATTCCTGGCCTCCCCAGAGCCAAGCCGAGTGAGATAGAGCACAGTGGAGCACAGACGTCCATAGAATAGCAGTGCTGAGCATAAATGTCCAAGGTATCCTAACCTAACCCAAAATAACCTTACCCAAACAAACGTAATCTAACTCAGCCTAGCGGGCCGAGACCATTGTTGCTGACCTCCATCCAGCCAATCAGAAAATCCTAGACCGCAGTGGAGACCGGAAATACGCCGCATTGCCGTGTAAAGCACAAAAGTCAAAGATACACTAACCTAACAAGACGTAACCTAACCTAACAAAACGTAGCCTTACCCAACATAACATGCCGATGCCAATATTGCTCTCCTTCCCAGAGGCAGGCTGGCCATATCAGAGGTCCGTGGAGTGCAGAAGTCTGCCGAATGGCTGTGTACAGCACAAGAGTCAAAGCTATCCTCTCGTAACCTAACCAATTGTAACATACCCAAACGTAAGCTGTCTCCTCCTAACATGCAGCTAGCACTATTGCTGGTCTCCCTAGAGTTGGGCAGGGTATAGCAGCGCAGAGGTCCTTAGAATCGCAGTGTATAGCAGAACAGTCCAAAATATCCCCAACAAACCTAACCAACCGTAACATACCTAAACCTAACCTAACACAACATAATGAGCCGCGACTGCTATTGCTGGCCTTCCCAGATTCGAGCAGAGTGTAGTAGATCGCAGAAATCCGCCGAATAGAGGTGTTTACCGCGAAAGTCAAAACTGTGCAAAACTATTCCAAGCTAACATAGCCTAATCAAACTTTGGCTATCAGAACCTAACGTGCCGAGACAACTATTGCTGGCCTCCCCAGAGCAATGCGAAGCATATTAGAGCACAGAAGAGCGCAGAAATCCATGGAATCGCAGTGTATAACAGAAATGTCAAAGGTATCCGAACCTAACCCAAACACACGTAGCCTAACCGAACGAAGCCTAACTCTAGCTAACACGCCGAGACCACAGTTACTTGCCTCCCAAGAGTCCAACAGGATATAGTACAAACATGTAGAGCGTAGAAATCCACCGAATAGCTGTGTATAGCACAAAAGACACCTCTATCCTGTCATAAACTATCCACACGTAATATTAGCAAACGTATCATAACCAAACCTGACGTTCCCACACCACCACCCTGCAGGCAAGCAGAATATACAAGAGCACAGCAGAGCGCAGGAATCCACCGAATAGCAGTGTATAGCACAAAAGTCAAACTTGCCCTTGCTTAACGTATCCAAACGCAATATAACCAAACGTAACAAATCTACACCTAACGGACCAACACCACTATTGCTGCCCTCTCAGAGCCAAGCAGAGCCTACTAGAGCAGAGTAAGGCGCAGAAATCCGAGCCTAACCCAATTTGACGTAATCAAACCTAGCGTAGCCTAGCACAACCTATCGTGCCAATACCACGATCGCTGCCCTCCCCATAGCCAAGCGGATCATATTAGAGCACACAATTGCGCACAAGATCGCCGCATAGCAGCACATGTCACAAAAATCAATGCTATCCTCTCCTACCCTAACCAACCGTGACATAACCAAACGCAGCCTAAATACAGCTGACGTTCCGAGACCACCATTACTAGCCTCGCCAGATTCGAGCAGAGTATAATACAGCAATGCAGATCGTAGAAATACTCCGAATTGCGGTGTATGGCACGGAAGTCACAGCTATCCATCCCTAACCTGTCCAAACGTAATATAACCGAACGCAACCTAACTAAACCTAACGTGCCGAGACCCCAACTGCTGGACACTCCAGATACAAGAGGAGCATACTAGAGCACAGTAGAGCGCAGAAGTCCAACCTAAAGCATTGTATAGCACAAAACTCAAAGGTATCATCCTCAACACTAACCTAGCGTAACGTTGCCAAGCGTAGCCTATCTCGACCAAACGTGCCGAGACCACTATTGCTTCCCTCCGCAGGGTCGAGCAGAGTACAATAAATCAATGTGGAGCGCATAATTCCACCGAATAGCAGTGTATGGCGTAAAAGTCAAGGTACCCATGTACGAACCTAACCAAACGTAACACGATAAAACGTAGCCTAACTCAACCTGACCGCCCTACGCTTAGCGTAACCAAACGTAGCCGAACTCTACATAACGTGCCGATAATAGCGTTGTAGTCTTCCCCAGGGACAAGGCAAACATGCAAGAGCTCTGTTGAATGCAGGAATACGCCGAACGGCAGTGTAGAGAACAAAACTCATAGCCGTCATAAACAAAGATAGCCCAACCTAGCTTAACTAAGCGTAACATAACTCATACTATCGTATCGCGACCACTATTGCTGGCCACCTCTTGTCGTGCAGATAATAATAGAGAAATGTAGAGCGCAGAAATCCACCGAATAATAGTGTACGGCACAGAAGTCAAAGTTACAATATCCTAACCTAACCAATCGTAACATAACCCAATCTAACCTCACTACGACAGAAGCGCTGACCTCCCCAGAGCCAAGCAGAATAGACTAGAGCACAGTACAGCCCAGAAATCCGCGTCGTCGCAACGTAAAGCACAAAAGCCAGACATATCCTGACATAATCAGGCCCAACCTGACCTAACCGAACGTAGCATAGCACAACACAACGTGCCGAGGAAACTATTGCGGCCTTTCCCATAGCTAAGCTGTACACATCAGACCATAGTAGAACGCAGAAATCGGCAGAATAGCAGTGTATATAACAAATGTCAGCCACCCTCTCCTAACCCAACCAATCCTAACATGCCATAACGCAACCTAACATAACCTAACGTGCCAAGACCACTATTGCTGGATTCCCCAGAGCCAAGCAGAATATCCTAGAGCACATTATACCGCAGAAGTCCGCAGCATTCCAGTGTACAGCACATGAGTCGAAGACATCATAACCTAACCCAGACAGACCTGACCAAACCGAAGATAACATACCTCTACTTATCGTTTCGCGAGCACTACTGCTGGCTTGTCCAAAGCCAAGCAGAAGGTACTAGAGCTCAGGAGAGGGAAGAAGTCCACAGCATTCCAGCGTACAGCACATAAGTAAAAGACATCATAACCTAACCCAGACAGACCTCACCAAACCAAACGGAATATTACACAACGTAACGTGCAGCGGCCACTACTACTGGCCTCCCTAAAACAAAGCCGAGCATACTTGATCACTGTAGTGCGCAAGAAATCCACCGTGTAGCAGCGTGTAGCACAAAACTCAAAGGCAACGCAGCCTAACATGACAAAGCATAACATAACGAAACGTAACCGAGCTCAACATTACGTGACAGAAAACCATTGCTGGCCTCCCCAGAGCTAAGCAGCATAAATTAGAGCACAGTAGAGCGCAGAAGAACGCGGCGTTGACGCGTAAAGCACAATAGTCGAAGATAACCTAACCTAACTTGACCTAACCTAACCTAAGCAAACGTAGCTTGACTCAACATAACGCGCCGAGACCACCATTTCTGGCTTCCCCAGAGCCAAGCAGTGCGTATTGGAGCATAGTATGGCGCAGAAGCTCCCCGAATGGCAGCGTATAGCACAAAAGTCGATGCTACCGCCTCCTACCATAACCAAACGTAGCATAACCGAACGTATCCCCAAACAAACTAACCTGGCGGGACCCCTATTACTCAAAAGTCGATGCTACCGCCTCCTACCATAACCAAACGTAGCATAACCGAACGTATCCCCAAACTAACCTGGCGGGACCCCTATTACTGGCCTCCCCACAGTGTAGCAGAGTATAGTTGAGCAATGCAGACCCTAGAAATACGACGAATAGCAGTACGCAGCGCAAAAGTCACAGCAACCATATCCTAACCTGTCTAAACGTAATACAATCAAACGCAGAATAACGTAATCTAACGTGCCTAGACCACTATTGCTGGATTCCCCAGAGCTAAGTGTGATATACTAGAGCGCAGCAGAGCGCACAAAGCCTCCAAGGGGCAGCGAATATCACGGACGTCAAATATATCCTAACCACACCTGACATAACCAAACCTAACCAAACGTAACCTAACTCAGCCTCACGTGCAGAGCCCAATATTGCTGGCTTCCTCAGGGCCAAGCAGAGCACATTAGATCAGATTATAGCGCAGAAGTCCACCAAATAGCAGTATATGGCGCAAATGTCAATGCTACCCACTCCTACACTAACCAAACGTTACATAACCAAACGTAGCGTAAATTAACATAACGCACCGTGGCCTGCTTTCCTAACAACCCCCTAGTCGGGCAGAGCGTAGCAGAGTATTGTACAGAGTAGCAGTCCACCGAAAAGCAGTGTGTAGCACAAAAGTCTAAGATATTCCAACCAAACCTGACCACACCTAGCATAACAAGACGTAGCTAACTAAACGTGACGCGCCAATACCACTACTGCTGGACTTCCCAGAGCCTAGCCGAAAATATAAGAGCATAGTAGGGTGCAGAAATTCGTCGAATATCAGTGTATAGCGCAAAAGCCATAGCTAGCCCCTCCTAACCTAACCAATCGTAAGGTAACCAAGCGTAACCAAACTCAACCTCTTTTTTCACGCGGGGGAAATCTTCCAAATATTGCCGGCACCTTAGGGTTGGGAGCGGGGTAATGTGAGATTTTTACCAACTAAAATCCCCACGATGTCCAGCCCTTCGCATTTCGGTGCGCGCTGGAATTCGCGGAGACGCAATTGGCAGGACGCCCCCGCGACGCAACCGCAGTTTCCACCCGGCGCGACGGGAAATCGCATCCGAAACGATAATGTCCATTATCACACACAACACGCATACCACTGCAACGCAACGAACGCATACCTAGCGCACGACGCGAGAACATCACGCGGCGCAGCGCGCCCGGACTACGGTCTCTCGAACAGATGAGCCCTCACACCCCAGCCCGTGAACACCCTGACCTAGGGTACAACGGCAGAGAGAGACGGTCTCCCCGGACGTAGGTCGCCCGCGAAGGCGCAGTCCTAACGCGTTAGCACATCCGGCAGTGCGCGCGCCGACCACCGGCGCCGCGCTTGCAGCCTCCGCCGCCCTACGCGCGAGGAGCACGCGCTACGCACGCAGGATCTTTCTGCGGACTCCTTCTGTAACATAACCGCCTCGCATAAGGAGGCCACCGCACGCCACGCACCTAAGCTTTCCGTCATCCGCGTCACGGCGACGGAGAGCGAAAGGTCTCGACCCACCACGCGACAAAGTACCCGGCGCTCGCGAGCCCACGCCGGACATTCCTCCAGCGTGTGCTGCGCCGTGCCCCGCCCTTCAACGCAGTGATGACACCGCGTGTCACGTTCCCGCCCGATACGACACAGGTACTCCCCGATGCACCCGTGCCCGATTGGCACCTGTATCAGGCGGAAAGTTTGCCGGCTGCCGCTGGGCCCCCATACATTCAGCGCGGGGAGCGCAGCCTCGATCGCCCGGTGCAACCGGCAGCTCAGCTTCCTCAAGCGAGCTCGCCAGGCGGTCATTACGGACTGTCAGACCCTTCGCCTCAATGAAGCGGCCCCTTCTTCAGGAGCACCGCCGCCGCCAGCGTGTAGGCGGCCGTACATACGGGCATCCCCCACCGCTTGCATTTCAAACGGCGGAACACCCGCCAGGACCATCGCCGCCTCGTGGTATATCGTGCGGCAACTGCGCACGACCCGATCGCCATCCTGCGGGCGACTCGCCGAAGAATCGCCAGACTGCGCGACTAGCGACCAGGTCGTTCGCCCATATTGGATCCCCGTAATGTGCCTCCGAGCGAACGACTCCCGTGTAGAGGCTGCGCACCGTCCCGTCTGGCCCTCCCAGTTTGGGTAGCAGGCGACACAGCGCCCACGCCATACATTCCAGGCGTCGTTCCAGCGCGAGAGTATGCTCGTCGAACTTCCAGTGGATATCGAGGACGAGGCCGAGATACTTCATCCGGTTCCGTACCTCGACCGCGACGTTCCCAACGGGCATCAGGTACTTGGGCAGATTCCCGCGGTGCCGATGGCAAAGCCATATTGCCTCGGTCTTCTCGTGGGAGATACTCAGCCCCAGCAGCTGGATGCTATTCGCGACGAGGGCCACGCCCATTTCCGCGCGCTGCGTGGCCTCCTCCCAACTCGACCGGGCGTCTATCACCAGCGTGTCGTCTGCGTAATACGCCAGGCTCAGGCCGCGCGGGAGAGGATTGCGCAACACGGCGTCGCACGCGAGGTCCCAGAGGATCGGCTCAAGTACCAATCCCTGTGGAACCCCGCAGTTCGTCGCCCGCACGACGGTCGAGTATCGTCAGGGATACTCGATCGAGCGCTCCGCCAAATAGTCGACGGTAACCGCCATCATGTATTGAGGAACCCTATGGTACAACAGGGCACACCGGATGGCGGCCCAGGACAGGGTGTTGACGGCGTTGGCGATATCCACACCGACGGCCAGCAACACCCAGCCCCGGTTAACGGCAGACTACGGTTGGTTACGAACGCGCTTAATCGCGTCCACCGTCGACCGACCCTGCCGGAAACAGAACTGACTGTCGCTGAGATCTTGACCCACGTCCGTTAAATGCTCTCAGAGGCGGGCAGCTATGGCGCGCTCGAAGAGCTTGCCCGTCACGTCGAGCAGGCATTTCTGCCGGTATGCCTTCGGAGAGCCCGGCGGCAACCCTGGTTTCGGGATCAGCACGTCACACGCCCTCTTCCAACATGCCGGGAAGCGATCGGGCCTGAGGCAGCTGTCGAACAGCCGTCGCGCACGGTCACCCCACTCCTCCAGAGCCAGTGCGAATGCTCGGCCTGGGATGCCGTTCGGTCCGGGGGCGGTGCTCCTCGCTCCCATCCTGACAACCGCAATGCCCAACGCATCGCGCGAGACCCTCAGCTCGTTGGTCCATCCGACCCGTTCCGATCGCACTGCAACGGGATGCACCCCCTTCGCCGCCACCACAGGGAAGAGGCTGTCGATCACCCGCCGCGGGAACTCGGGGTCAATACGCTCGGTCGCGAGGCTCGCCCATGCCCTTATCCTCCCCATTACTTATTTATAGGGGCGTCCCCACGGATCGCTTTCGATCACCGCGAGGAGTTCGTCCCATTGCCGAGATTTAGCTCTGCGAATCACCCTCCGGAGGGTGAGACGTAGCAACTCTCCAGGACTACGTCGTCCCAGGAGACGGCCACGAATCCCTCACCGCTGTGAAGCAGCGTTGGTGCGTGTGTCAGCAGTAGTGTCCCCTGGCGATGATCGCCACGGAGCCGTCCCGATCCCCGATCCACCCGTCTTGATCGAGGATACGGTACGGCTCTGCGGTAACAGCCAGCCCGACACCCAGCTCAACGAACGTCTGTAGATGCAGGTCCTGTTACGCCAGCGAGTGGTTCAGGATTGTCTGGAGCACCATGGACGGCGAGAAATTTAGGCCGCCGCCATGGCCTCCTCCTGGCCCCCTTCTTTCGCGCCGGCTGCGGGCCCGCCTATCCGCCGATCGGCGGGACCTTCATGGTAACGGACGCGGAGACGGAATTCGCGGACGCAGCTTTCGAATTGGTGCTCCAGGGTGCCGAGGCGGCCGCGGCGACAGCAGGCACATGGCGAGCAGCGCATTTCGCCTTCGGCGGGCAGCACGCCTTGCTGCCCAGCCGGTAGTTCGAGGGGCGGCCAAGCCCAGCGCAAACCAGGCACTTAGGTGCTGGCGCATTATACCCACCGGCACGGCGGCCGGCCGCGCCACACCTGAAGCAGGTGTCGCTGCGGTCCACCGCCCTAGAGCATCCGTTCCCCGCGTGACCGGACGTTTTCCATGCCGAGAGGGGACACTGGGCCCATACAGAGTACAGCCCCGAAGCGGAAGACCGGATCACTCCGGTTCCTATTTCCGCCTCGCTGCCATCACCGACCCTGGCCAGGGCAGCGGCCACCTCGCGTGGCGTTACAGAGTCGTCGAGCCTTGTCATCCTCAGCTCCGCTTGCTTGATGGGAACCGTAACCCGCAAGCCGGATCCCTCTAAGGCTTCGCTCTTTCTACCGACGAGAGCGGCGGCCGGTTGTGCGTCCTCGGGCCCACAGATCTCCAGCATGCGACCGTCGGGAGCGGCCCGACGGGGGCGCAAGTCCTCGATCCCAAGGTCGGCGAGGTATATTTCTCCTCCTGCAGCGGAGATGGCCTCAGCGCAAGAGAAACTCGACCCCTCGGGTACCCAAACCGCGACGGCGGCCCTCGACTGTGGGCCCTTAAGTATGGGGCCCTGCTTGACGCCGCTCTTCTACCTATCGTGACATGGCATCGCTCCAGTCTTCGCGACGGTCGCGGGAAGCGCGCGAGCGGAGCTCGTACCCGAGGCGTGGCGCCCCACCTTACCGCCGGCTCTCTTCGGCGCACTCGCGGGCACTTTCGCCAGCAGCTGCGGGGCAGCGGCTGATTGTCGCTCTGCTCCCCTTTCGCGCCTACCGATGACGAGAGACCAGCTGGCCTCTGCGTCCTTCCCGGCTACGACCGGGGCCGGGACCGGCACCATCGCCTCAGCTTCGACGGGACCGCCACTGGTAGCGCCCGCATCAGTGTCCGCCGTGGCCACCAGTCCAGGCCGAGATGGAGCTCGCCTGCTCCGGCGCACGGGTAGGCGCATCCCGCCCGGCCGCCGCGGGAAGCCTACGCACGAGCTCCTCGAACTTTGCGTCGATTCGGGACTTAGTGCCGCAAGAGCAGCCTCTGTACCGAACTCGGGCGCCGGTGCCACTGCTCTGGCGCCCGCGGATGCACGCACCTCTCGAGCTGCCGCGGGGTCGACGACTACCTGCCTCAGCTCTAGAGCCAGCTCCGCGCGCAAGGAGGCGATCACCGCCTTCTGGGAGGCATCGTTCGCCCGCAAGTCGGCTATCACCGCCTGCTGGGAGACATCTTCCTCCCGCAGACCGGCGATCTCCGCCATCAGCACGCGGACCCTCTCCGCCATCGTCACCTCGGTGCGGCCGGCTGCTACATGCTGACTCATCTCCCAGCTGGCCGAGTCCACTACCCTGGCGCACATGCGGAAGGCGCGGACGTATGTGCCGTGCAGATTTTTCCTCTTGTCTGCCATCGTTTCTATCCTCGCGCAATTCTCGGATATAACGGCAGACAGTTCCACAACGAATAGCGGACAGTGCACACTAGCGAGCTCCTCCCGTGTGGGGAGGTTCGCTTTCGCCCGGCTTATGCTCGTGGGCTTCGGGACGAGTTCAATATCCTCCAAACCATCGAATGGGTCATATTCCCCCACCACCGCCCTCCGCGGGCGCTTCGCCGTCTTCGCGGGGGACTCCCACGAAGACTACGTTTCGCCGTCGCCCGTGACGCTGACGGCACCAGCAAAGGTGGATCACTCCCCCGCGAGGTCAGCCGGTAGCGTCTTACGCAATCTGGTGCTACGAGTCACGCGCCTCATAGCACTTGCAGCAGGGCTAAGTGCCCTGTCATTCGACGAAGGAAGCTCCACTGGAGCCGCGTCGACACCACTAACTATAACCGTACCTTCCCTCCTAGGTAAATAGTCCGGATTTCCCGGACGATTACCACTGCACGTATTGCGAGCCCCTGCTCCGCCGTTTGCATTGTGGTCTGATCCTCGAACCAGGTATCCCTCGCTGGGCAGGCGTGCGGCTCCGCGGCAGGCAATGGGCACCGTCCCTCTCCTACCTGCGCCGTAGCGGCGTACACATCTTCGTCGATGTCAGGAATAAAGAAAAAAAGGAACTTCCAAACAAATTCAACTTTTATCAGCACCACGTCACACCCAGCGGCGCGAGTCGCTGGCCACGTGCACACACGCACCACACGCACAGAGTGGCACTACCACACGCGTCAGAGAGCGCACTTTTCCGCCAAAAATACCTTCCAATCGTAGGAGTGTCGTGGAATCGTCCGTCTCGCTCGAAATTCAGCGCGGCACTCCAACGTACCTCAACCTAACGTGACTCGATAATTATTGCTGTCGTCCCCGGAGACAAGCAGAACATACAAGAGCACATTAGAGCGGAGAAATCCACCGCATTTCAACCCACAACCCAAAAGTCAAAGATAACCTATCCTAACCCAAACATGCCCAACCTTACCATACGTAACATATCTCTACATAACGCGCAGCGGCCACACTTTCTACTCTCCCCAGAACAAAGCAGGGCATATTAGATTACTCTAGAGAGCAGAAATCCACCAAATAGCACTGTAGAGCACAAAAGTCAAAGCTGTCTTCGCATACCCTAGCCAAGCATGACATAACCCAACGTAACCTAACTCCACTTCAGAGCCCTACACCACTACTGCTGACCTCCACAGGACCAAGCGAGGTACAGTAGAGCACTTCCAAGCGCAGAAATCTACCGAATAGGAGTGTAAAGCACGAAAGACAAAAGTAGTCTGCCCGAGATTGACATAACCTAGCCAGACCGAACGTAACATAACACAACTTAACGGGCCGAGACCACTATTCCTGGCTTCGCGAGAGGCAAGCAGAAAATACTGAAACACAGTAGAGAGCAGACGTAGGCGGATAGCCGTGTATAGCATAAAAACCTAAACTGCGCTATCCTAACCTCACTAAACGTAACATAGCCAGACGCAGCCTAGCTCAACCTAGCGTACAGAGACCACTATCGCTGGCCTCCCCAGCGCCTAGCGGAATATACTACATCAGCAGAGCGCAGAAATCCACCGCACTGCAATGTAGTGCACAGAACCCGTAGATATCATAACCTAACCTTCCTAACCTAACCTGACGGAACGTAACGCAACGCAACATCACGTGCCGAGACCACTATTACCGGCCACCCCAGAGCCAAGCAGAATGCAGTAGAGCACAGTAGACCACAGTAATCCAACGGAAAACAGTATATAGTACATACGCCTGAGCTACCATAACCAAACTTAGCCTAACCTAACCTAACACAAGCTGACGTGCCGAGACCAATGTTGCTGTCATCCTCAGAGAGAGGCAGAGCACATTAGTGCACATAAGAGGTCAGAAATCGACCGAATAGCAGTGAATAGCGCAGAACACAAGGTAGCCCATCCTAACCCAGGAAAACGTAACATACGCAAACAAAGCATAACTCAACCTAACATGACCAGACCACTATTGCTAACATCCACAGCGGCAAGTAGAATGTACTAGTGAAGTGTAGATCACAGAAATGCACCGAACATCAGTGTATAGCAAGAAAGTCGAAGCTATCCTGGCCAAACATAACCGTACACAACATAACAAAGCGTTACCTAAGACAACCTAACGTCCGCGAACGCTATTGCCAGCCACTCCAGAGTCGAGCAGAGTATAATAGAGCAATGCAGAGCGCCGGAATCGACCGAACAGCAGTGTATAGCACAAAAGTCGTTGGTACCCTGACCTAACATGGCATAACCTATCACAACCAAACGTAATCATGCTCGGTATTGCTGACCTCCACAGAGTCAAGCAGAGTATATTAGAGGAGATCGGAGCGCAGGAACCCGTAGAATCACAGTGAATATGTGAGAAGCCGAAACTATCCAAACCCGACCAAAGCAAGCGTAACATATCCAAAGGTATCCTATCTAGACCTAACGTGCAGAGAACGCTATTACTGGCATTCCCAGAGCCAAGCAGGACGTCCTAGAGCACAGTAGAGCGCAGAGTTCGGCCGCATTACAGTGTACAGAAGAGAAGTCCAAGATATCCTACCGTAACCCAATCAAAGC
>NW_016908252.1:411845-437998 GCF_001483705.2 Eufriesea mexicana | reverse complement strand
CCGGCACGGCGGCCGGCCGCGCCACACCTGAAGCAGGTGTCGCTGCGGTCCACCGCCCTAGAGCATCCGTTCCCCGCGTGACCGGACGTTTTCCATGCCGAGAGGGGACACTGGGCCCATACAGAGTACAGCCCCGAAGCGGAAGACCGGATCACTCCGGTTCCTATTTCCGCCTCGCTGCCATCACCGACCCTGGCCAGGGCAGCGGCCACCTCGCGTGGCGTTACAGAGTCGTCGAGCCTTGTCATCCTCAGCTCCGCTTGCTTGATGGGAACCGTAACCCGCAAGCCGGATCCCTCTAAGGCTTCGCTCTTTCTACCGACGAGAGCGGCGGCCGGTTGTGCGTCCTCGGGCCCACAGATCTCCAGCATGCGACCGTCGGGAGCGGCCCGACGGGGGCGCAAGTCCTCGATCCCAAGGTCGGCGAGGTATATTTCTCCTCCTGCAGCGGAGATGGCCTCAGCGCAAGAGAAACTCGACCCCTCGGGTACCCAAACCGCGACGGCGGCCCTCGACTGTGGGCCCTTAAGTATGGGGCCCTGCTTGACGCCGCTCTTCTACCTATCGTGACATGGCATCGCTCCAGTCTTCGCGACGGTCGCGGGAAGCGCGCGAGCGGAGCTCGGACCCGAGGCGTGGCGCCCCACCTTACCGCCGGCTCTCTTCGGCGCACTCGCGGGCACTTTCGCCAGCAGCTGCGGGGCAGCGGCTGATTGTCGCTCTGCTCCCCTTTCGCGCCTACCGATGACGAGAGACCAGCTGGCCTCTGCGTCCTTCCCGGCTACGACCGGGGCCGGGACCGGCACCATCGCCTCAGCTTCGACGGGACCGCCACTGGTAGCGCCCGCATCAGTGTCCGCCGTGGCCACCAGTCCAGGCCGAGATGGAGCTCGCCTGCTCCGGCGCACGGGTAGGCGCATCCCGCCCGGCCGCCGCGGGAAGCCTACGCACGAGCTCCTCGAACTTTGCGTCGATTCGGGACTTAGTGCCGCAAGAGCAGCCTCTGTACCGAACTCGGGCGCCGGTGCCACTGCTCTGGCGCCCGCGGATGCACGCACCTCTCGAGCTGCCGCGGGGTCGACGACTACCTGCCTCAGCTCTAGAGCCAGCTCCGCGCGCAAGGAGGCGATCACCGCCTTCTGGGAGGCATCGTTCGCCCGCAAGTCGGCTATCACCGCCTGCTGGGAGACATCTTCCTCCCGCAGACCGGCGATCTCCGCCATCAGCACGCGGACCCTCTCCGCCATCGTCACCTCGGTGCGGCCGGCTGCTACATGCTGACTCATCTCCCAGCTGGCCGAGTCCACTACCCTGGCGCACATGCGGAAGGCGCGGACGTATGTGCCGTGCAGATTTTTCCTCTTGTCTGCAATCGTTTCTATCCTCGCGCAATTCTCGGATATAACGGCAGACAGTTCCACAACGAATAGCGGACAGTGCACACTAGCGAGCTCCTCCCGTGTGGGGAGGTTCGCTTTCGCCCGGCTTATGCTCGTGGGCTTCGGGACGAGTTCAATATCCTCCAAACCATCGAATGGGTCATATTCCCCCACCACCGCCCTCCGCGGGCGCTTCGCCGTCTTCGCGGGGGACTCCCACGAAGACTACGTTTCGCCGTCGCCCGTGACGCTGACGGCACCAGCAAAGGTGGATCACTCCCCCGCGAGGTCAGCCGGTAGCGTCTTACGCAATCTGGTGCTACGAGTCACGCGCCTCATAGCACTTGCAGCAGGGCTAAGTGCCCTGTCATTCGACGAAGGAAGCTCCACTGGAGCCGCGTCGACACCACTAACTATAACCGTACCTTCCCTCCTAGGTAAATAGTCCGGATTTCCCGGACGATTACCACTGCACGTATTGCGAGCCCCTGCTCCGCCGTTTGCATTGTGGTCTGATCCTCGAACCAGGTATCCCTCGCTGGGCAGGCGTGCGGCTCCGCGGCAGGCAATGGGCACCGTCCCTCTCCTACCTGCGCCGTAGCGGCGTACACATCTTCGTCGATGTCAGGAATAAAGAAAAAAAGGAACTTCCAAACAAATTCAACTTTTATCAGCACCACGTCACACCCAGCGGCGCGAGTCGCTGGCCACGTGCACACACGCACCACACGCACAGAGTGGCACTACCACACGCGTCAGAGAGCGCACTTTTCCGCCAAAAATACCTTCCAATCGTAGGAGTGTCGTGGAATCGTCCGTCTCGCTCGAAATTCAGCGCGGCACTCCAACGTACCACAACCTAACGTGACTCGATAATTATTGCTGTCGTCCCCGGAGACAAGCAGAACATACAATAGCACATTAGAGCGGAGAAATCCACCGCATTTCAACCCACAACCCAAAAGTCAAAGATAACCTATCCTAACCCAAACATGCCCAACCTTACCATACGTAACATATCTCTACATAACGCGCAGCGGCCACACTTTCTACTCTCCCCAGAACAAAGCAGGGCATATTAGATTACTCTAGAGAGCAGAAATCCACCAGATAGCACTGTAGAGCACAAAAGTCAAAGCTGTCTTCGCATACCCTAGCCAAGCATGGCATAACCCAACGTAACCTAACTCCACTTCAGAGCCCTACACCACTACTGCTGACCTCCACAGGACCAAGCGAGGTACAGTAGAGCACTTCCAAGCGCAGAAATCTACCGAATAGGAGTGTAAAGCACGAAAGACAAAAGTAGTCTGCCCGAGATTGACATAACCTAGCCAGACCGAACGTAACATAACACAACTTAACGGGCCGAGACCACTATTCCTGGCTTCGCGAGAGGCAAGCAGAAAATACTGAAACACAGTAGAGAGCAGACGTAGGCGGATAGCCGTGTATAGCATAAAAACCTAAACTGCGCTATCCTAACCTCACTAAACGTAACATAGCCAGACGCAGCCTAGCTCAACCTAGCGTACAGAGACCACTATCGCTGGCCTCCCCAGCGCCTAGCGGAATATACTACATCAGCAGAGCGCAGAAATCCACCGCACTGCAATGTAGTGCACAGAACCCGTAGATATCATAACCTAACCTTCCTAACCTAACCTGACGGAACGTAACGCAACGCAACATCACGTGCCGAGACCACTATTACCGGCCACCCCAGAGCCAAGCAGAATGCAGTAGAGCACAGTAGACCACAGTAATCCAACGGAAAACAGTATATAGTACATACGCCTGAGCTACCATAACCAAACTTAGCCTAACCTAACCTAACACAAGCTGACGTGCCGAGACCAATGTTGCTGTCATCCTCAGAGAGAGGCAGAGCACATTAGTGCACATAAGAGGTCAGAAATCGACCGAATAGCAGTGAATAGCGCAGAACACAAGGTAGCCCATCCTAACCCAGGAAAACGTAACATACGCAAACAAAGCATTACTCAACCTAACATGACCAGACCACTATTGCTAACATCCACAGCGGCAAGCAGAATGTACTAGTGAAGTGTAGATCACAGAAATGCACCGAACATCAGTGTATAGCAAGAAAGTCGAAGCTATCCTGGCCAAACATAACCGTACACAACATAACAAAGCGTTACCTAAGACAACCTAACGTCCGCGAACGCTATTGCCAGCCACTCCAGAGTCGAGCAGAGTATAATAGAGCAATGCAGAGCGCCGGAATCGACCGAACAGCAGTGTATAGCACAAAAGTCGTTGGTACCCTGACCTAACATGGCATAACCTATCACAACCAAACGTAATCATGCTCGGTATTGCTGACCTCCACAGAGTCAAGCAGAGTATATTAGAGGAGATCGGAGCGCAGGAACCCGTAGAATCACAGTGAATATGTGAGAAGCCGAAACTATCCAAACCCGACCAAAGCAAGCGTAACATATCCAAAGGTATCCTATCTAGACCTAACGTGCAGAGAACGCTATTACTGGCATTCCCAGAGCCAAGCAGGACGTCCTAGAGCACAGTAGAGCGCAGAGTTCGGCCGCATTACAGTGTACAGAAGAGAAGTCCAAGATATCCTACCGTAACCCAATCAAAGCGAATCTAAGCAAACGTTACCTGACGTGTAATCAGGTCAATCAAACTAACGTGCCCAGACCACCATTGCTGTCCTCCGCAGAGCCAATCAGAATATACCAGAGCGCAACGGAGCGCAAAAACTCGCCGCACTGCAGTATAAAGCAAACAAGTCAAAGATAACCTAACCTAACCTGTCCTAACCTAACCTAACCAAACGTAGCCTAACGCAAAGCAACGTGCCGATGCCCTTGTTGCTGGCTCTCCAATAGACAAGCTGAACAGATTAGAGCACAGTAAAGCGCAGATATACACCGAATAACGGTGTATACCGCAAACGACAGATTGGTCCTCTACAAAACTATCCAATCGTAACATACGCAAACGTAACACAACACAACCTAGTGACCCGCGACCACTATTTCTGGCGTCCCCAGAGACCAGCGGAATGCAGTAGAGCACTGTAGAGTACAGAAATCCATAGAATATCAGTCTTGTGCAAAGGAGTCAGAGCAATCCTAACCTAACCAAACCCAACCTAACCAAACCGTACGTAATCTAGCTCAATCTAGCAGGCCGCTACCAGTATTGCTGGCCTCCACAGGGCCAAGCAGAACATATTCGAGGAGGGTAGAGCGCAGAAGCAAGTAGCGTCGCAGTGTGTAGCAGAAAAGTCGAAGATATCCAATCCTAACAAAAGCTGACGTAGCGTAACCAAGCGTACTCTACCTCAACCTAATTTGCGGAGACCACCATTAAAGGCTTCCCCAGAACCAAGCAGATCAGATTAGAGCACAGTAGATCGCAGGAGCCCACCGCATTGCAGTGTACAGGACAGAAGTCAAAGTTATCCTAACCTAACGCAAACGATCCTACCCCGACCAAATGTAACCTAAGTATACCTGAAGCGTCGCAGCCACTGTTGCTGGCCGCCCTAGAGCTAAGCAGAGCTTATTAGAGCACAGTGTAGCGGGTAAGGTCACCGAAGAGCTCTGTACAGCACAAAAGACCATGCTATTCTCTACTACCCTAGCCAAACGTAACATAGCCAAACGTATCTTAAATAAAGCTGACGCGCCGTGAACACCACTACTGGCCTCCCCAGAGACGAGCGGAGACTGTTAGAGGACATTATAGTGCAGAAGTCCACCGAGCAGCAGTATATAGCACAAAAGCCATGCCATACTCTCCTACCCTACCTACACGTAACAAGACCAAACGTAGCATAAAACAAACCAACGTGCCGGGTCCACTATTACTGGCCTCCCCACAGTCGCGCAGAGTATAGTGGAGAAATGTAGAGACCGGTAATCCACCAAAATGCGGTGTACAGCACAAACGTCAAAGTTACCCTGACCAAACCTGACCTAACATAACCTACCCAACGTAGCCTAACCCAACGTAACCCGCCGATACCTCTATTACTGGCCTCCCAGAGAAAAACAGAATATACAGGTGCACAGTAGAGCGCAGAAATCCACCGCCCTTCAGTGTACAGCTCAAAATTCGTAGATATCCTTTCCTAGCACAAGCAAACATGACTTAACCAAACGTAGCATAACTCGACATAACGCAACGCGGCCACAGTTTCAGGCCTCCGCTGAGCAAGGCAGAGCATACTAGGCAACAGTGGAACTCAGAAATCCACCGGCTAGCCGTGTAGAACGCAAAAGTCAACGCTATCCTCTCCTAACTTGTCCAAACGCAACATAACTGAACGTAACCTAACTCCACCTAACCATCCTATAACACAATTGCCGACATCCCCAGAGACAAGCAGAATATGCTAGGGCACAGTAGACCGCAGAATTCCGCCGCATAGCAGTGTAAAGCACAAAAGTCAAAGACATCCTAACCAAACCTAACCTAACAGAGCGTAGCATAGCTCAGCATAAAGAGCCGAAACAGCTACTGCTGTCTTTCCCAGAGCCAAGCTGAACATATCAAATCACAGAATAACGCAGGAATCCACCGAATAACAGTGTGTAGCACAGAAGTCAAAGCTAATCTCTACAAACCTAACCAAACGTAATATACCCAAACATAGCATAAATCAAGCAAACGTGCCGGGGCGACTATTGCTGACCTCCGCAGAGTCGAGCGAAACATATTACAGGAGAGTAGATAGCAGAAACCGATAGAATCGCAGCGCACAGCGGAAGAGTCGAAGCTACACAAACAAAACCATAGCTAACATAACCTAACCTAACTTAGCATATCACCACTTGACATGGTGGGACCTCTATTTCTGGCCTCCCCATATCAAAGCAGAGCATATTAGATCACAGCATAGCGCAGAAACCCACCGAATAGCTGTGCATACCACAAAAGCCAAAGCTGCCCTAGCCAAACCTAGCCGAACATTGCACAATCGGACGTAACCTATTTCCACATAACTGCCTTACGCAACTGCTGCTCACATACCCAGTGCCTAGCAGAATGTACCAGAGCACAGTGTGTCACGGAAGTCCGTGGCGTTGCAGTGTAAAGCACGAGAGTAGAGATAACCCAACCTAACCTGACTTAAGCTAACCCAACGTGAAGTAGCCTATCTCAGTTTAACGTGCAGCGACCACTATTGATGGTCTCCCCAAAGTCGAGCAGAGCATAGTAGAGCAATGTAGATTGTAGCAATCCAGAATAGCAGTGTATAAAGCAAAAGTCGGTGCTATCATATCCTGAATTATATCACAAAGCCAAACGTTACCTTTCATAAACTAACGTGTCGAGTCCACTATTGCTGGCCTACACATAGCTAAGCATAACATGCTAAAGGAGAGTACGACGCACAAATCCAACCAATGGCAATGTATTGCAGTAAAGTCAAAGCAATCCTAAACTAACCCAGGAAAACCTAACCTAACCAAACGTAGCCTAACTCAACGCAACGCGCCGAGGCCACTATTGCGGCCCTTCCCGGAGTCAAGCTAAACATATCACATCACATTGGAGCTCAGAAATCCACCGAATAGTAGTGAATAGCACAAAAGTCAAAGCTGTCCTCTCCTAACCTAGCCAACCGTAGCATAGCAGAACGCAACCTATCACCACCTAACAGCCCAACACCACTCTAGGTGAACTCCCCAGGGACAAGCAGAAGGAACTGTAGCGCAGTGCACCACAGACATCCGCGGCGTTGCAGTGGAAATCACAAAAGTAAAGATAACCTAGCCTAACCTGACCCAACCTAAACCATCCAAACGTAGCCGAACTCAGAATATGGCGCTGAGACCACAATTGCGGCCCTTCCCAGGGCCAAGCTGAACATATGAGATCACAGTGGAGCGCAGAATTTCAACGAATTGCAGTGTATCGCGCAGAAATCATAGCTACCCGCTCCTAGCCTAACCAAATGTAACCGAACCAAACGTAGCATACCTCTACCTAACGACCCGATACCAATATTGCTGGCCTCCCCGGTGACAAGCAGAGCATATTTGTCTACAGCAGAGAGCAGAAATCCACCGAATAGCAGTGTACAGCGCAAAAGTCAAAGTTACCCTATCCTAACCTAACCAAACGTAACATAACCAGACGTAACATAACTTATCCTTACGTGCCTACGCCACTGCTGCTGATCTCCCCAGAGCCATGCATAATGTACTACAGTACAGTAGATCACAGAAATCCGCGGCGATGCAGCGTAAAGCAGAAAAGTCAATGATACCCTCACGTAGCATGACCCAACCAAACCAAACCAAACGTTACCTAACTCAGCCTAACTTGACGCGTCCAGTATTGCTGGAATCCACAGAGAGAAGCAGAGCATATTAGAGCACAGTACATAGCAGAAGTCCACAGAACAGCAGTGTACAGTACAAATATCAAAGCTATCCTTTCCAAGCACAAATGGACCTTACATAACGAAGCGTAACCTAACTTATATATACGTGCCACGACCCCTCTTGCTGGCCACCCCAGAGACAAGCAGATGATGTTGGAGCAATGCAGTGCATGGATATCGAGCGAATAGCAGTGTACAGCATATAAGTTAAAGCCATACCAACCAAACTCAGCCCAGTCTAACAAGGCCGAGCGTAACCTAACTAAACCAAACTTGCCACGGCCCCTATTGCTGGCCTCCCCAGTGATAACCAGATGCTAACAGAGCAATGCAATGCACAGATATCGAACGAATGGCATTGTATAGCGCAAAATTCAAAGCTATAATGACCAAACCTCTCCGAAACCAGCCATGCCATACGTAACATAACTCAAACTAGCTTGCCGAGACCACTATTCCTGGCCTCCCTAGAGCCAACCAGAACATATTAGAGCAGAGTACAGCGCAGAAATCCACGGTATAGCATTGTACAGCACATACGTCAGAACAACCATAACTTATCCTACCTGAACGTAACCTAACACTTCCTAACGTGACGACATCTCTTTTGCTGCCCTTCTCAGAGCGAAGCAGAACATATTAGAGGAGAGGAGAGCGCAGAAATCCACAGAATCGCAGGTTATGTCAGAAAAGCCTAAGCAACCCAGGCCTAACCCAAACCAACAGAACCTAACACAAGATAACTCAACATAACTTGCCGCGAGCACTGTTGCTGGGCTCCCCACGGCCAACCAGGATGCAATGGGGCACAGTAGAGTGTTGAAATCCACCGAATATGACTGTATACAACGAAAGCCAAATCTATCCAAACCTAACCCAATCAAACGTAGCGCAACCAAATGTAGCATTCCGAACATAACGGGCCGAGACCACTATTACTGGCCTCTCCAGAGCCGAGCAGAGTAAAGTAGAGCAACGTAGGGAGTACAAATCCAACGAATAGCAGCGTATAGCACAAAAGTCAAAGCTATCCTGTCCTAACCTATCCAAACTTAATATAACCTAGCGCAGCCAAACTTAACCTCACGAGCAGAGGCCACTATTGCTAGCCTTCCCAGAGCCGAGCAGA
This sequence comes from Eufriesea mexicana, assembly GCF_001483705.2. Taxonomy (NCBI): domain Eukaryota; kingdom Metazoa; phylum Arthropoda; class Insecta; order Hymenoptera; family Apidae; genus Eufriesea; species Eufriesea mexicana. The sequence continues at coordinate 429,102 of NW_016908252.1, read as the reverse complement.
TTATACTGCAGAACAGTACAGTGCAGAATTCCGCCGAAAAGCAGTTTATACCACGAAAGTCAGAGCCAGTAGAACCTAACCCAGACCAATATAACCTAACCAAAGGTAGACTACCTGAAACTAACGCGCCGAGAAAACTATTACTGGCCTCCCCAGTGGCGAGCACAGTATAGTAGAGCAATGTAGGGCATAGAAATCCGCAGAATAGCGGTGTATAGCGCAAAAGTCACAGCTATCCTGTCCTAACCTAACCAATTGTAACACTACCAATCGAAGCCAACCAGAATGTACAGTGCCACGAATATTATTGCTGGCCTCCCCAGAGTCAAGCAGAGTATAGTAAAGCACGGAACAGCGCAGAAAGCCACCAAATTGCAATATATGGCACAAAAGTCGAAGATATCCTAACGTAACAAGGCCTAACCTAACCTAACCGAACGTAGAGTAACCAGACCTAACGTGAAGCGACCACCTTTTCTGGCTTTCCCAAAGACAGGCAGAATATGATAGAGAACAGTAGAGCACACAGGTTCATAGAATGTCCGTGCATTGCACGAAGGTAAAAGATATCCTCACCGGACCCAAACAACCCTAACATAACCATATGTAACCTAGCACAAACTAACGCGGGGCCGCCATAATTTCTGAAATTCCCGGAGCAAAGCAGGATATATTAGAACACGGAGCGCAGAAAAACACCGAAGAGAAGTTTACAGCACAAGAGACAAAGCTACCCTAGCCCAACATAACCAAACATAGTAAAGCAAGACCTAACCTAACGCAACCTAACGTGCCTAGACCATATTTGCGAAATCCTCAGAGCAAAGCAGAATATACCAGAGCACAGGAGATCGCAGGAATTCGCCGCACCGTAGTGCAAAGCACATAAGCCGAAGGTATCCTAACCTAACCTGACATAACCCAACATATCCAAACAAAGGTTAACAAAACCTAACGTGCCGAGACCACCGTTGCTGGCGCCCACAGCGCTAAGCTGAGCATATTAGAACACAGTAGAGTGCAGGAATTCACAGAGAGTCAGTGTGGAGCAGAAAAGTCGAAGCCACCCTGTTCTAACATAGCCAAACGTAACATAACCGAACATAATGTTCCTGAACCTAACGTACCGAGATCACCACTGCTGGCTTCCCAGAGTCGAGCAGGGTATAGCAGAGCAATGTAGATCGTAGAAATCGACCGAATAGCGGTGTGTAGCACAAAAGTCACAGCTACGCTATCCTAACATAGGCAACCATAACATTATCAAACGTAGCCTAGAAAAACCTATCGTGCCACGACCATTATTGCTGGCCACACGAGAGTTGAACAAAGTACGGTAGAGCACTGCGCAGCGCATAAAGCCACCAAATAATAATGTATAGCGCAATAGTCAAAGATACCCTAACCCAAAGAAGGCCTAACATAACCTTACCTGACGCAGAATAACTAGACCTAACGAACCGCCGCAACTATTGATGGCTTCCACAGGGACAAGCAGAATATGATAGAGCACAGTAGAGCACACATGTCCATTGAATGCCAGTGTATAGCACGAAAGTCAGAGATATCCCAATCTAATCCAACAAACCTAACCTAACGAAGCCTAACGTGCCGCTGTCACTATTTATGAAATTCCCAGAGCGAAGTAGGGAATATCGGATCACATTAGATCGCAGAAATCCACCGAAGAGCCGTGTACAGCACAAGAGTCATAGCTATCCTAGCCTAACATAACCGAGCACAGTAATACAATACGCACCCAAGCCCAACCTAACGTACCTATAACACTGTCGCTGCCCCCCCCCCCCCAAAGCGAACCAGAATATACTAGAGCACAGGAGAGCGCAGAAATCTGCCGCACTGAAGCGCAAAGGCACAAAAGTCAAAGATATCCTAACCTAACCAGAGAGCCTAGCCTAGTCAATCGAAGCCTAACTCAACCTATCGTGCCGAGGTCACTATTACTGGCCTCCCAGTGTCGAGGAGGATGTTGTAGAACAGCCTGGTGCATAGGAATGCACCGAATAGCAATCCACAGCACAAAAGTATATTCTATCCTGTAATAACGTTTCCAAGCGTAATATAAACAAACGTAATCTAACCTAACCTAACGAGCCGAGACCACTGTTGTTGTACCGCGTAGAGTCGAGCAGAATATAATAGAGCAATGAAGTCCGCAGGTATCCAACGAATAGCAGTGTATAGCTCAAAAGTCGTAGTTATCATATCCTAACCTGACGAAACGAGGCCTAACCAAACGTAACCCTACAATAACAAACGTGAAGAGACCACTATTGCTGCCCTCCTCAGGGAAAAGCAAAACATGTTAGAGGAGAGTAGAGCGCAGAAGTTCATAGAACCGCAGTGCATAACACAATAGTCGATGCTACCGCTATCCTAACTTAGCCAGCCGTAACATAACCGAACGTTCCTTAACTCAACCGAACGCGCCGAGGACACTACTCCTTGCACCCCAGAGCCAAGAGGAACACACTAGATCACATTAGAGCGCAGTAATCCACATTGCAGTGTGCAGCGCAAGCGTCAAATGTATCCCAACGTAACCTGTCCTAACCTAACCTAATCGAATGTAGCCTAACTGGACATAACTTGCCGAGAACACAATTGCTGGCCTCTCCAGAGTCGAACAGAGTATACTAGAGCAATATAGAGCGCAGATATCGTCCGAATAGCCGTGTAGAGCACAAAAGTCAAAGATACATTATCCTAACCTAGGCAAACGTGAAGCATCAGAACGTAATCTAACATTACCTAGTGTGTCGAGACCTCTATTGCTGCCCAACTCAGAGCCAAGCAGAACACATTAGGGGAGAGTAGGGCGCAGAAATCCATAGAATCGCAGGCTATAGCAGAAAGGTTAAAGCCACCCAAACCTAACGCAAACGAATATAACGTAACTAAACGAAATATAACCCAACATAGCGAGCCGCGGCCACTATTGCTGGATTGCCCAGGGTCAAGCAGAGTGAAGTGGAGCACAGTAGGGAGCAGGAACGCAACGCATAACTGTGAATACCACGAGAGTCAAAGCTATAGGCGCATAACCCAAGCATAAATAACCTAACCAAGCGTATCCTAACATAACCTAACGCACCAAGACCACAGTTGCTGGTCTCCCAAGAGTGCAGCAGAGCACAGTAGAGCAAGAAAGTGCGCAAAAATCCACCGAAGAGCAGTGTGTTTCAAAAAAGTTATGGCCAACCTATCCATACGCAACGAAACTTAACCTAACCAAGCGTAACCTGACACCAACTATAGTGGGACGACCACTACTGCTGGCCACAACAGAGGCAAGCAGAACACATTAGAGGAGAGAGAAGCGCAGAGGTCAATGGATTCGCAGTGTATAGCAGAGATGCCAAAGCTACACAAACGTAACCCAAACCAACATAACATAACCAACCGTAGCATAAATCAACATAACGTGCTGCCACCACGATTGCTGGGCACCCAGAGCCGACCAGAATATAGTACACGCCAGCAGAGCGCAGATATGCACCTAATAGCAGCTTGCACAACGCAGACAGAGCTGCCCAAACCTAACGTAAGGTAACATAGCTTAACCAAACCTAGTGTATCACAACCTAACGTACCTAGTCCACTACAACTGGCATCCGCAGGGGCGAGCAGATCATCGCGGGGCAATGTAGAGCGTAGAATTCTACCGAATAGTAGTTTAGCACTAAATTTAAGGCTATCGTATCCCAACCTAACCAAACGTAACGCAACTAAACGTAATCTAACACATGCTAACGTGCCGTGAAAGATGTAGCTCCCACCACCGAACCAAGCAGAACATACTAGGGGAGAGGAGGGCGCAGGAATACGTAGGATCGCGGTACAGTGTACAGGAGACAAAACTAACCTATACTAGCCAAGCCAAACGTAACATAACCAAACATAGCCAAACAAAGTCTTACCTGCCGAGACCGCTATAGCTGTTCTCCTCAGAGCCAAACCGAGCATACTAGAGCACAGTAGAGCGCAGAAAGCGACCGAGTAGCAGTGAACGGCAGGAAAGTCAAATCAAACCTGTCCTAACCTAGCCAAGCAGTAACGTGACCAAACGTAAGGTAGCTCATCCTATCGTGCCGAGAACAATATTGCTGGCATCTGCAGAGCCGAGCAGTATACATTAGAGCACAGTAGGGAACAGGAAGATACCAAGCAGCAGCGTATAGCGAAAAATTCGGAAATATTCTAACCTAACCTGACGTAACTTATCCCAACCAAACCTAGTTTAACTAAACCTAAAGGGACGAGGCCACAATTCCTGGCCTCGCCAGAGCCAATCAGAGCATGTTAGAGCACAATAGAGCGCAGAAACCAAGCGAAAAGCAGCGAATATCGCTAAAGTCAAAGCAGCTTATACTAACCTGGCCAAACGTAACGTACCCAACGTAACATAACTCATGCTAACTTGACGAGACCACTACTGGTAGCCTCCACAGAGACGGGCGGAATGCACTAGAGCACAGTAGAGCGCAGGAGTGCACAACACTGCAGTGAACAGCGCAAGAGCCTTACATACGCTATACTAACCTGAACTAATCTATCCTAACCAAATGTAGCATAAAACAATATGATTTGCCGCGACCACGGCTCCTGCCCTCCCCAGAGCTAAGCAGAATGTAGTAGTGCACAGTAGATCACAGGAACCCTGCGAAATGAAGTGTAAGGCACAGAAGTCCAAGTAGCCTATCCTAACCTAGCCAAACGTAACGTACGCAAACGTAACCTAACTCAACCTAACATGACGAGACAACCATTGACGGCCTCGACAGAGACAAGCTTAATGTACTCGGGCACAGTAGAGTGCAAAAATCCAACATATAGCAGTGCATAGCACAGGAGTCGGAGACATCATAACCTAGCCTGGCCTAACCTAACATACCCAAACGTAGCATTACCCAAAATGTCGTGCCGCGTCCACAGTTCCTGGCCTACCCAGAGCCGAGCAGAATGTAGTAGAGCTCTGTAGATCAGAGAAATCCACCGAATTACAGTGTATAGCACGAACGTCAAAGTTATCCTAACCAAACATACCTAACATAACCTAACCGATCATAACGTGACTCAAACTAACGTGCCACGACCACTATCGCTCGCCACCCCAGAGTCGAGCGGAGTATAGTAGAGCAATGTCGGGGGCAGGAACACACGTAAAAGCAGGGCATAGCTCAAATGTCACAGAAACCGTAACCAAACCTTCCGAGCCTATCCTATCGAATCGAAACCCAACCCAACCTGACGTGCCAAGAACAACATTGCTGGTGTATTCAGGGCCAAGCGGAATATAGTAGATCACAATAGAGCGCGGAAGTCCTCTGAATAGAAGGGAATAGCCGGAAAGTCAATGATAACCTGTCCGAGCGTAACCTAACCTAACTTAACCAAACATAGCATTACTAGACCTAGCGTGCCGAGACCGCAACTTCTGAGCCCCCAAGAGACAAGCAGAAAATAAAGGAGCACTGTAGAGCGCAAAAATCCGTCGAATTGCAGTGGACAGCACAAAAGTGAAAGATAGCCTAACCAAGCCTTCTTGACCTAATCAAACGAAACGAAACCTAACTCAAACTAACATGGCGACCACAGTTAATGGCCATCCCAGTGTCGAGCAGAGTATAGTAGAGCAATACTGGGCGCATAAATACTAGGAATAGCAGTGTATTACACAAAAGTCTAAGCTATCGTATCCAAACCCCACCAAACGTAACAAGCCCGGACGTAACCTATCTCAAACTATCACGACGAGACCACTATTGCTGCGCTCCCCATATCCAAGCAGAAAATATTAGAGCACAGGAGAGCGCAGAAATGCGCGGATACCAGTTTATAGCACAAAAGTATAAACTATCCTATCCTAATGTCACCAAACGTGAGATAACCGACCGTAGCGTAGCTCAACCTAATGCGCGGAGAAGACTATTGCTGGCCTCACCACAGCCAAGCAGAATATGCCACAGCATAGCAGAGCGCCGAAATCCACCCCACTGCAGTGTAAAGCGCAGAAGTCAAACACATCCTGACCTAACTTTTCCTAATCAAACCAACCCAAACGTAGTGAAGTGCAATATAACGTGGCGCGACTAATGTTTCTGGCCTCACCAGAGCCAATCAGAGCATGTTAGAGCACAATGGAGCGCAGAAACCAAGCGAATAGCAGCGACTATCGCTAGAGTCAAAGTAGCCTATACTAACCTGGCCAAACGTAACATACCCAAACGTAACATAACACTTGCTAACTTGACGAGAGCACTATTGCTGTCCTCCACAGATACAAGCAGAATGTGCTGGAGCACAGTAGTGCGAGGAGATCCACCGCATTGCATTGTATGCCACAAAACCGCAATTCACCCTATTCTAACATCACCAAATGTGACTTAAACGAACGTACCGCAACTCACACTAACGTGTCGAGACCACTATTACTGGCAGCCACAGGGCCAAACTGAGTGTACTAGAGCAGAGTAGAGCGCAGAATTTAACCGCATTGCAGTGCAAAGCGCAAATCGAAAGATACCCTAACCTAACCTGACGAAACCTATCCTATACGGAAGTAGTGTAACCAAACATATCGTGAGGAGGCAAATATTGCAGTACGCCCAAGAGCCAAGTAGAACGTATTAGAGCACAGTAGTGCGCAGAAATCATTCGAATAGCAGTGCATTGCGCAGAAGTCAATGCAATCGTATCCTAACCGAGCCAAACGTTACATAAGCGTATGTAACCTTCACCAACGCAACGCGCCGACACCACTATTGCTGGCCCCCAGAGAGGCAAGCAGATTATACTAGAGCATAGCGGAGCGCAGAAATCCGCCACATTGCAGTGAATAGCTAAAAAGCCGTAGGTATCCTAACATAACGTGACCAAGCCTAACCTAGCAGAACGTGGAATATCTGAAAGTAACGTGCCGTAACCGCTGCTCCTGGCCTCCCCACAGATAAGCAGAATCTAGTAGTGCACAATAGACCACAGGAATACACCCAATAACAGTGCATAGCACGAAAGTCTAAGCTACCCTCTCCTATCCTGGCCACACTCAACGTAACCAAACGCAACATAGCTCATCCTAACGTGCCGAGACCACTGTTGGAGCACTCACCAGGGCCAAGCAGTACCTGCTAGAGTAGAGTAGCGCACAGAAGTCCATAGAATCGCAGTGTATAGCAAAAAGGTCAAAGCTGCAATATCCTAACCGAACTAAACGTTACATAGCCGAACGTAACATAACTCAAGCTGACGTGCCGAGGACACATTTGCTGGCCACCCCAGAGCCAAGCAGAGTAGAGAAGAGCACAACGGAGCGCAGAAATCCACACCACACGCAATGATGTCAGATATCCTAACCTTCCTGAGCAGCCTGTCCCATACATACGTAGCACAGCTCAACGTGACGTGCCGAGACGCATATTGCTGGCCTCGCCAGAGCCAGCAGAGCGTATGAGAGCAAAGCAGAGCGCGGAAATCAACCGAACAACGGTGTTTAGCAAAAAGGACTAGACTATCATCTCGTAATGTAACCAGTCGTAGCATACTCGAAAGCAACCTAACTCAACCTAACGTGCCGCGACCGCTGTTGTTGGACCCCACAGAGACAAGCAGAACATGTTACAGGAGAGGAGTGTGACGAAATGCACAGAACCGTTGGGTACTGCAGAAAAGTCAAAGCTATACAAACCGGACCCATTGAAGTCTAACATAGTCAAACGTAGTCTAACAAGCACTAACGTGTCGCGACCGCCATAACTGGCATCCCAGAGACCAGCTGAGTATAGTAGAGCAATGTGGAGTGTAGAAGTCCCCCGAATATCAGTGTAAAGCGCAAAAGATACCTCTGTCCTGTCATAGCCTAGCCAAACGTAATAATGTCAAACGTAACATGACTTTACCTGACGTGCCGGCACCGCTATCTCTGGCCTCCCAAGAGGCAAGCAGAATACACTAGAGCACAGTAGAGCGCAGATGTCCGCCGGGCAACAGCGTACAGCACAATGGTCCAAGCCATCCTCTCCTAACCCAACCAATCGGCACATACCCAAACATAACCTAACACAACCAATCATGCAGCTGCCACTATTGCTGGCCTCCCCAGATTCAAGCAGAGCATAGTTGAACACAGTAGAGAGCAGAAGTCCACCGAACAGCAGTCTATACCAGGAAAGCCAAAGTTATCCAAAACTACCCCAAACAAGCATAGCATAAGGTAACGTGACATGACTCAACCTAATGCGCCGAGACAACAGTTGCTGGCATCGCCAGAGCCAAGCAGATTATATTAGGGCACAGTATAGAGCAGAAGTACATGGAATAGCAGTATATAATACAAAAGGCAATGCTATGCTCTTCTACCCTAACCAAACGTAACATGACCAAACGAGGCCAAAATCAAACTAACGTGCCTGGACCATTATTACTGGCCTCCCCAGAGTAGAGCAGAGTATAGTAGAGTAATGTAGAGCGTAGAAATACGACGAATAGCGGCGTACAGCACAAAAGTCGCAGCTACCCTATACTAACCTCTCCAAACGTAATAATGCCAAACGCAGTTTAACTTAACCTAACGTGCCGAGACCACTATTGCTGGATTCGCCAGACCCACGTAGATTACGCTAGGGCACCGTAGAGCGCAGAATTCCACCGAATAGCAGTGTATGGCACAAAAGTCAGAACAATCCTGACCAAGCGTGTCCCAACCTGACATAACCGCACGTAACATGACACAACGTGACGTGCCACGACGACTATTGCTGTCACCGCGGGAGCCTGGCGTGGTACAGAACAGCAATATAAAGCGCAGGAATCGACGGAATAGCTGCATACAGTACATAAGGTAATCCAAACCAAACGTAACCAAACCTAAGCTGGCCAAACGGAACGGAAGAATATTATGCTAGGGCGCAGCGGAGAGCAGAAATCCACAGAGAAGCAGTGTATAGCCCAAAAGTCAAACCTATCATCTCCTACCCCAACCGAGCTTAAGATATACAAACGTAGCCTAACGGAACCTAACGTGCAGAGACCGCAATTATTCCCATCCCGAGAGTCGACTAGAGTATATTCGAGCACAGTAGAGCCCAGAAGTCCACCGAAGAACAGCGTATACCGCGAAAGTCAACGCGATCCGTACCTACCCCAATCAAACGTAACATGACCGTACGTGGCGTAGCTCAACCTAATGTGCCAAGACCACTATTACTGGTCTCCTCAGCACCATGCAGAGCATATTAGAACACAGTGGAGCGCAGAAGCCTACAGCACTTAAGTGTAAATCTCAAAAGTCGAATCTATCCTAACCAAACAAAACCAAACGTGATATAACCGAAATTGACAGGCCTAGACTATTGCTGCTGGCCTACCCGCAGCCGAGCCGTGCATATTAGAGGAAAGTAGAGAGCAGGAGTTCTTAGACCCGCAGTATACAGCACAAAAGTCATGGATATCCCAACCAAGCCTACCCTATGCTGACCTAACCGCACGTAGCATAACACAAAGTAACGTGCCGAGACTTCTATTGCTGTAATCCCCAGAGCCGAGCAGAGGATATTAGAGCAGTTCAGTGCGCAGAAATCCACAGAAATGCACTGTATAGCATAAAGGTTGGAGCTACCCTAACCAAACATAACCAAACCTAACCTAACCACACATAACGTATCTCGGCCTACCGTTCCGCGACCACAATTCTGGCGTCAACAGAGACACCCTGAGTGCGATATATCACGGTAGAGGGCAGATATCCACCGAGTAAGAGAATATAACGCAAAGGTGAAAGCTATGCTCTCCTAACCTAAACATAACCTGACAATACCTAACCTGCCGAGGCCACTATTACTGAAATCCCCAGAGCCAAGCGAAAAACGTTAGAGCACAGTAGAGCGCATGTAGCCACCAAATTGCAGCGAAGAGCGCAAACGTCATAGATGCCCTGAGTCTTCGTAGCATAATCTAATGAAATAAACGTAGACTAACTAATCTTAACGAGAAAAGTCCACTATTGCTGGCCTCCGCATCTCCAAACGGAACATATTGAATGACAGTAGAACGCAGAAGTCCAAGGAATGGCAATGTACAGCAGAAAAGTCAGAGCTACGTTGACCTAGCCCAGAAATGCCTAAGCTAACCAAACATAGCATAACACAACCTAACGTGCAGAGATCACTATTGCTGTCACCGCTGTGCCAAGCAGAGTATTCTATAGCGCAGTAGAGCGCAGATGTCCTCCGCATTGCAGTATTGAGCACAAAAGGCAAAGCTATTCTTTACTACCATAGCCGAACGTAACATACCCAAACGTAGCCTAACTCAAATTAAAGTGCCGAGACCTATATTACTAGCATCCCCAGAGTAGAGCAGAGTACAGTAGAGCAATGTAGTGCGTCAAAAACTACCAAATAGCGGTGTATGACACAGAAGTAAAAGCTATCCTGTCCTAACCTATCCTGTCGTAATACAAACCAAACGCAACCTAGCTTAACCTAACGTGCAGAGACCACCATTGCAGGCCTACTCAGGGTCGAGCGGAGTATAGTAGAGCAATGAAGGTCGCAGTGTACACCACAAAAGTCAAAGCTATCCAGTCCTAACCCAATGCAACCTAACCTAACAAAACGTAATATAACTGAACCCAACATGCCGCGACCAGTATTGCTGGCCTTCGCAGAGCCTAGCAGAGCATATTAATGGAGAGTAGAACACAGGAGTCCATGGAATCTGAGTGCTTAGCAGAAAAGCCGAGACTTACCAAACCTAACCGAAGAAAGCATAACATATACAAACGTATACCATCTCAACGCAATGTGCCGAGACAACTATTGCTGGGACCATAAGAGACAAGCAGAACGTATTAGAGGACAGTGGGGCGTAGAAATCGGCCGCATTGCAGCGAATATCGAAAAGGACAAAGATATCCTGACCAAACTTAGCCTACCTAACCTAACCAAACGTAACACAACAAACCCTAACGTGCCGCGGCCACTACTGCTGGCGTCCCCAGAGATAAGCGGAATATGGTAGAGGACAGGAGGGCGCAGAAATTCGCCGAGTGACAGTGTATAGCAAAAAAGTCAAAGCATCCATGCCCGAACCTAGCCAATCGTAACACAGCCAAACGTAACCCAACCCAAACTAACATGTCGAGACCACCATTGCTGGTCTGAGCAGAATGAAGAAGAATATACTGGAGCACAGTAGAGCGCAGAAATTATCCGCATCGCAGCTCATATCACAAATGTCAAAAATATCCTGGCCTAACCTAGGAAAACCTAACCTAACGAAACGTAACGTAACTCAATCTAACGTCGCCTACTTGCCTGCGTCGCCAGGAACAAGTAGAATATGATAGAGCACAGTAGATCGCAGAAGTCCATAGGACGGCAGTGCTGAGCACAGAAGCCAAAGCTATACTACCTTGCCCCAAACCAATCTGGCTTAACAAAGCGTAATGTAGCTAAACCTAACGAGCCGTTATCAGCATTCCTAGACTCCCCAGAGCCAAGCAGAACATACTAGAGGAGAGAAGGGCGCAGAAATCGACGGAGTAGCTGCGTAAAGCACAAAAGTATACCCTCCTATCCTAACCTAACCAAACGTAACGTAACCAAACGTAAAATAACTCATCTCAATATGCGGAGACTATTATTGCTGCCCTCCACAGAGCCAAGCGGAACACATTAGAGGAGAGTGGAGCGCAAAAATCCATTTGATTGCAGTGCATGGCACAATAGTCATAGCTACCATATCCTCACCTATCCACACGTAAATACTCCAAAGTAGCCTAATTCAACCTATCGTGCCAAGGCCACTATTGCTTGCCACCCCAGAGCCAAGCAGAATGCACTAGAGCGGAGAAGAGCTCAGAAACCCACAGTGTTGCAGTGTACATCACAATAATCAATGATATCCTAACCAAACCTGCCATAACCTAACACAACCGCACATAGCCCAACGCAGATAAAAGTGCAGAGACTAACATTTCTGGCCTCGCAATAGCGAAGCAGAGCTTATTAGGGCTACGTAGGTCATATAAATCCACCGAATAGCAGTGTAAAGCACAAAAGCCGAATATTTCCTATCCAAACTTAACCTAACCTAACATAACCAGGCGTGACATAACTCAGCCTGACGTGGATGGACCACTTGCTGGCCACACCAGTGACACTCAGTGCATAATGGAGCACAGCAGATAACAGAAATCCACCGTATAGCAATGTACAGCGCAAAAGTCAGTGATATCCTGACGGAACAAAACCTAACGTAACCTAACAGAACGTAACATAACACGAACTAGCGTGCCGTGGCCACAATTGCTGGTGTACCCAGAGACAAGCACAATATTGGAGAACACATTAGAGAGCAGATGTCTGTAGAATAGCGTTGTTCAGCACAAGAGTCAAAGATAGCCTAAGCTAATCTTACCTATCACAACCTAACCGAACGCAATCCAACCATACCAAGCGTGGCGCAGCCTGCATTGTGGGCCACCACATAGACAAGCAGGGCATAATAGGGGAGAGTAGAGCGCAGAAACTCATGGAAATGCAATGCATAGCGGAAAAGCCATCACTATGAAAGCCTAACCAAGGGTAACGTAATCTAACCAAACGTGGCACATCCTTATCTGTCGTGCCGAGACCGCTGCTACTAGCCTCCCGAGAGTCAAGCTGGACATACATGAGCACAGTGAAGCGCAGAAATCCGCCGCACTGCAGTGTAAAGCAGAAAAGTCAAAGGTATCGTAACCTAATCCGTCCGATGCTAACCGAACTGAATGTAGCAGAACTCAACATAACGTGCCGAGACCACTATTGCTGGCCTTCCGAGCGCCAAACTGAACATATTAGAGCAGAGTAGGGCGCAGATATCCACCGAATAGCAGTGTATAGGGCAAGAGTCGTAGACAACCTAGCCAAACGTAACCAAAGCAAACCTAACCGAACGGAATATAGCTGAACCTATCGTGTCACGCGCACTGTGGCAGGACTCCCAGGAGACGAGCAGAGTATAGTAGAGCAATGCTGGGCGCAGGAATCCACCCAATGTCGGTACGAAGGTCAGAGAAATCCTATCGCAACTGAACCGAACTTAACATAACCAAACATTCCCTAATCCAATCTAACGTGCCTATACCACTATTGCTGTGCTCTCCATTGCCAAGCAGCGCATATAAGACGTGAGTAGGGAGCAGAAATCCATTGAATCGCAACGTATGGCAGAAAAATCAAAGCTATCCGTACCAAAACCATGCTAAAATAAGCAAATCGAACGTAACCTAACTCAAACTAACTTGCGGCGGCCACTATTTCTGGCCTCCCCACAGCAAAACAGAGCATACTAGTGGACAGCAGAGCGAAGAAATCCACTCAATTGCCGTGTAGATCCCAAAGGTCAAGGCTATACTGTCCTAACCTGACCGTTCGTAGCATTACCAGACGTAACCTAGCACAACCTAACGTGTCACGACCATTCTTGCTGGTCTCGACAGAGCCAAGCAGAGCATAATAGTAGAGAATAGGGCGCAGAAGCCCATAGTATCGCAATGTACAGGAGACAAGCCGATGCCACCCAAACCTTACCAAAGCTAACGTAACAACCAAACGTAACCTATCCCAACCTATCGTGCCGAAGCCAATATTGCTGGCCACCCCAGAGCCAAGCAGAACATATTGGGGCACGGATGAGCGCAGAAATCCTACCAGAGGCACTGCATAGCACAAAGGTCGAAGCTCTCCACTCCCAACCGAACCTGCCTCCACATAGCCATTCGTAACCTAGCTCAAACTCACCTGCAGTAACCACTATTGCTGACCTCCACAGAGCCCATCATAGCATATTAGTGCACAGTAGAACGCCGAAATCCATCGAATTGCACTGCACAGCGCAAAAGTCGGAGCTAACATTTCCCGCCCTAACCAAACGTACCATAAGCAAACGTAGCCTAACTAAAACCAACGTGCCGAGACTACTAATGCCGACCTCCGCAGCGCCAAGCAGAATATACCAGGAAACGGTGGAGATCAGAAGCCAAGACGCATTCCATTTCATATCACACGAGTCAAGGATACCCTAAACAAACATAACATAACCTAGCCTAACCAAACATAACATAACTCGACCTAACGTGCCGCGACCAATATTGAAGGCATCCCCATGGAAAGGCAGAATACGATAGAGCACAGTAGAGCGCAGAAGTCCGTAGAATAGCAGTGCTGGGCACACATGTCAAAGCCAGTCTAACCTAATCCAACCAAACCTAAGCTATCAAATCGTAGCGTAACTCAGCATAACGAGCCAATACCACAATTGCTGTGTTTCGCAGAGCCAAGCTGTCCATATTAGGGTACCTTAGATTGCAGAAATCCGCTGAGCGGCAGTGTATAGCACGTAAGTGAAAGCTTTCCTCTCCTAACCTAACCAATCGTAACATACACAAAGGTAAAATATCTCAACCTAACGTGCAGCGATCCCTATTGCTGGCGTCGCCAGAGCCAAGCAGAGCATATAAGAGCACATTGGGGAGAAGAAATCCAATGAGTCGAAGTGTATAGCACAAGAGTCAAAGCCATCATAACCAAGCCCTGCTATCCTAACATAACCAAACGTAACCTAACCCAATTTAAAATGCCGTGGCCACCATTGCTGGAACCCGCAGAGCCGGGCAGAATTTGCTAGAGCATAGTAGAGCGTAGAAATCGACCACATTGCTGTGCATAGCGCAAAAGACGAAGGCAACCTGACCAAACACAGCCTAACCCAACCTAACCAATCGTAACTTGCCGCGATCGCTATTATGTTACACTTGCGGGGTTAAGTATGGTATATTTCGGTAGGAGCGCCGCGCTGAATGTCGAACGAGACGGACGAGTTCACGACGCTCCTACTATTGGTAGGGATTATCGGCAGAAAGGTGCGTTTTCTCGCGCGTGGATTAGTGCCATTCTGTGCGTGTGGTGCGTGGGTGCACGTGGCCGGGGACTCCCGCCGCGGAGTGTGTCATGGTGCCGATAAAAATTGAATTTGTTTGCAAGTTTTTTTCCTTGTCTTATTCGTGGCATCAACGAAGTTGTGGACACCGCTAGGTCGCAGGTAGGCGAGGGACGGCGCCCATTGTCTGCCGCGGAGCCGCGCATCTGCCCAGCGATGGATACCTGCGCCGAGGGTCACACCACAATGGAAGCGGCGGAGCAGGGGCTTGCAACCCGTACCGTGGTAACCATCCCGGGGAAGCCGGACAATTTACCGAGGAGTGAAGGTAAGGCTATTGTTGGTGGTGTCGACGCGGCTCCAGTGGAGCTTCCGTCGTCGACGGACAGGGCAATTAGCCCTACTGCAGGTGCTACGAGGCGCGTGACTCGTAGCACCGCATTGCGCAAGGCGCTGCCGGCGGACCTCGAGGGGGAGTGCTCCGCGGGTATCCTCCGCGAAGACGGCGAAGCGGCTGCGGAGGTCTGTGTTGGATGAATATGACCCATTCGAAAGTTTGGATTGTATTGACCTCGCCCCGAAACCCACGAGCATAAGCCGGGCAAAGGCGACCCTCCACACACGGCAGGAGTTCGCCAGAGTGCACCGTCCGCTGTCTGCGGTGGAACCGTCTGCCGTCATATCCGAGAATTGCGCGAGGATAGAGACGATGGAAGACAAGAGCAAAAACCTGCACGGCCCATACGTTCGCGCCTTCCGTATGTGCGCCAGGGTGGTGGATTCGGCCGGCTGGGAGATGAGTCTCCAACTAACAGCGGGCCGTGCCCAGGAGACAATGGCGGAGAGGGTCCGCGTGCTGATGGCGGAAATCGCCGGTCTGCGGAAGAAGGACGTCTCCCAGCAGGCGGTTATAGCTGACTTGCGGGAGAACGATGCCTCCCAGCAGGCGGTGATCGCCTCCTTGCGCGCGGAGATGGATCAGGAGCGGGGGCGGGTAATCGTCGACCCCGCGCCCGCTCGAAATATGCGTGCGTCCGCGGGCGCCGGAGCAGTGGCACCGGCGCCCGACTTCGGTATGGAGGCTGCCTTCGCAGCACTCAGTCCCCGAATCGACGAAAAGATCGAGGAGCTCGTGCGTACGCTCCCCGTGGCGGCCGGGCGGGATGCGCCTGCCCGAGCGCCGGAGCAAGCGAGCTGCAACGCCGGCCTGCGCGCGCGGCCTGTACTGGTGGCCCCGGCGGTCTCTGTCGCGGGCGCTTCCCGTGGCGGACCCGCTGACGCCCAGGCGAAGGACCCGGTCGCGGCCCCGGTCGTAGCCAGGAAGGACGCAGAGGCCGGCTGGCCTCTCGTCATCGGTAGGCGCGAGAAGCGAGCGCAGCGGCAGGCGGCCGCTGCCTCGCAACTGCCCTCGAGAGTGCCCACGAGTGCGCCGAAGGTAGCCGTCGGTAAGACGGGGCGCCGCTCCGCGGGGATGAGCTCCGCCTGCGCGCTCCCCGCGACCGCCGCGAAGACCGGAACGATGCACGGTCACGATAAGGAGAGCGGCGGTCAGCCGGGCCCCATTCTTAAGCGGCCGCCGTCGCGGTTTGTGTACCCGTGCGGTCGAGTCTCTCTTGCGCGGAGGCCATATCCGCTGCAAGGGGAAAGATAAATCTCGCCGACCTCGGGATCGAGGACTTGCCCCTCCATCGGGCCGCTTCCGGCGGTCTGCTGCTGGAGGACGGCGGACCCGAGAACGCACAGCGATCCGCCGCTCTCGCCGGGCGAATGAGCGAAGTCTTGGAGGGATCCGGCGTGCGGGTTACGGTTCCCACCAGAAAAGCGGAGCTGAGGCTGACAGGGCTCGACGACTCTGTCACCCTCCGCGAGGTGGCCACTGCCCTGGCTAGGGTCGGTGATTGCACCGAGGCGGAAGTAAGGACCGGAGTGATCCGGTCTTCCGCTTCGGGGCTGGGCTCTGTATGGGTTCAGTGTCCCCTCGCGGCAGCGAGAAAGGCCATCGATTGCGGGCGGATCCGCGTCGGCTGGACTTCGGCCCCTGTCGCTGCCTTGGAGGCACGGCGCCTCCAGTGCTTCCGTTGCCTTGCGTTCGGTCACACAAGGAACGGATGCTCTAGCGCGGTCGACCGCAGCGACACCTGTTTCAGGTGTGGCGCGGCGGGCCACTGTGCCGGTGGGTGTAGTGCGCCTGCACCCATGTGCCCAGTTTGCGCGGGCTCGGCCGCCCCTCAAACCACCGGCTGGGTAGCAAGGCGTGCTGCCCGCCAAAGGCAAACTGCGCGGCTCGCCAGGCGCCTACAGGCGCCGTGTC